>NW_006766916.1:266604-276723 GCF_000275845.1 Dichomitus squalens LYAD-421 SS1 | reverse complement strand
AGTAACACAAACACTAGCATCTTACCGCGCTCTTCTCCCTATATCATTACCGCAATGTCGCTTTTCAACTTCTTCAACAACGACCCCTTCTCCGAGTTCGACCGCCTCTTCGACGATGCCTTCGCCCGTCGCACCAACGGCACCGGCGCGAACCCGGGCCAAGCTGTCCAACGTCAGCAGGACAGCCAGAACCAGGCCCCGCCCGTCCTCCGCCCAAGGTAAGCGCATCCTCCTCCTTATCTCTTAGTGAATTTGAGCACAGAAGCTGACACGGAGGCGTTGCAGGGTTGACATTCACGAGGACAAGGAGAAGAACCTCGTCACCGCGACGTTCGAGCTCCCGGGCATCTACAAGCAGGACGTGAGCATCGACGTCCACAATAACCGCCTCACCATCTCGGGCGAGTCGAGGTTCGAGAACGAGGATCGCAAGGAGAACGGGTACGTCCTCCGCGAGCGCCGCTTTGGCCGCTTCTCGCGCTCGCTGCCCGTCCCTCAGGGCATCAAGGTAAGCCGTTTTCGCCTGGCACTTGGTAGCGCAGTTCAACGAACTCAATTCTATTTGATATAGCCCGAGGATATCAAGGCCTCGATGGAGAACGGTGTCTTGACGGTTACCTTCCCGCGCCAGACCGCCGAGCAGCTTCCTAAGCGGATCACCATCTCGTGAGGAGGTCCCGCAGTTGGTCACGTCGCTGTCTTCCGATTTTAACACTATACTAGCGCTGCACCAGAAGTGCAAATAGTGAAATCATGCAACAGAAGTGCAAATTAAGGCGCTATTCATCAGACCCTCATCAAATGACCGGATCCTTTTTGTGTCGTGTGCGTATGAAGCTTCTCAATAGTATCGTAAAAGAATTGGAAAAAACGGTCTTGAGGTTGTCAAGATATTTGACTATTAGTTGGAAAGATGAGGGGCTTCACGACATCAATGCCCTCGGCTCACTGTTCTTGCAGTCTGATTCTCTCCAAGGTTCAATATGTGTTCGTAAAGTGCAAGAAGAACTTGTGTCTATTTTTCCGAGGCTATAGGAGCAATAGGTGGGCCTAGAGAGCTGAACGAGTTCCTGAGCGTGACAAGTAGCCACCTTCGGGCTGTCGGAGCTCCAAAAGGACCCGATCTCAGTCTAGCCGGGATAGCGGAGGTGTGTGTCTTGTCCCAGCGGGGTTACAAAATGCCGCCGATTGCCGTTCGACCGCCCGTGACGCCGCCGTTACTCAGACGCTCCAACTAGTTGCATTACTGTTGCACTCAATCTTCTCCCTCGGGTCTCCCAATCGCTCCGTTCTTGAAGCTCGAAAAACTGTAGGTGATAGGTGAGATGTCACAGAATGTACTTATGAAGATCCGGGAGTACAATCTCGAGTGACTCGGGAGATTTGTGAGTAAGAGCGCGGATTTTGCACTTCTGGTGCAGCGCTAGTACCCCTGGGGATCTCATGTAATCGCATATCTATAATGTATCAATAGCAATCAATTCCAACCTCTTGAACTTGAATGAGTGCAACGTGGAACTACCATTTTGCTAGGTGCCTTTGCTGTGGCCACGTCTTGACCATATCATTCGTCAGAACGGAATCCTACGAGATAAGTACTCTTGCAGTGACAGTTGAGTTTGCGACATGAGGCTATGATTAGATTGCTAAGTACAACGGAAATAAGTGTAAGGTACAGTACACAACGTTTTGGTAACGACCGAAATGATTAAGGAAAGGAGTGAGTAGACTTTTGTGCTCGAACGAACGAGATACCGAACACCCGCTAGGACGCCACGTCCTCATCCTAAAAACAAAGTCGTCTGGCTCGCGAGGAAGAGCAGTGTAAGCGGTATCGCAAGCGACATCGCCCACCCGATCTGCGAGCGCAAGTCGTCTCCACCGCCGGGCGTGTTGTGCGTCGCCGAGGAAACCTGGTGCTCCCCTGTGCCCGTCGCGATGTTCGAGCACATCGTCCCCTTCGGGCTCAACGCCGACGCCGGGAGCAGGACCTAGTACGTCACGCCCAAAGTAAGCGTCCGCCACTCATTGACCGGGAGAATCGGTGGGGAGATATGCGACAGACCTGTGGGTTGCCCGCGTGCCCCGCGACGATGACCCCACCGTTCTTATCCACAGTGATCGTGTTGCAGGTCAGCACATCGACGAGCGTCTCCCCAGGCTTGTACCCCGCGTCGGGCACGTTCCAGTTGGGCGTGGAGCTGCTCCCGACATTGGTCAGGAGCGTGAGCAGAGGCGGCTTCGAGATCGCAAGGGTCTTCTGGGAAACGGCGAAGAGCATCGCCTACACGTATCCCATCCTCTCAGCACTACTACCACGGAGAGTCACAATTGGTCTCAAGACAGGGCACATACTGGCGTTTTGAGGAAATTAGCGTTGTACGCCATGGCGGCTCGGCGCGCGGCATTAAGGATCTTGACGTGCGTCACTAGTGGCCTTTGCTGTATGTACTGGGACAGCCAGAGCCTGTTACGTATACCAGAAGGCGACTCGTCAGTATGCGTGCAAGAACTTGCTTGGGGTGCGTTGGAACTAACGCTTCGCGATTCTCGGGATCATCCCCCCCAGCGTAAGTCTGCTCCTGACCTGCGAATACCCCAGTTCACTTCAGCTAGATTCGACACTACGCTGCTTTGCGCACTGACCTTGGTAGAGGATGGGTATGCCGTCATTCATAAAGGGCCACGTTATCGCGTTCTTGATCAGCTACACGACATGAACGGAGTTTTTCAGCTCTTTCTGACGTGCGCGGGATGTGCAGAGGAGACGCACCGCGTTGTCTTGTATGAACGACGGTAAGCGCGGGTTGTCGTGGTTCTCCAAGAATGACCCGACCAGGAGCTCTCCCGTCTTGTACTGAGCCTGCGCTTCCCACACCTTCCGCGCGAGATCGGTGATGTTACCGGATGTGTTGGTGAAGGCAGGGACGAGGGAGTACCAGGTGGGGTAGTCGAGCACGCCGTCAATTTTGTCTGTTGAGTTGCCTGTTAGTAGGTGCTACGGGAGATGGAAGAGAAAAGGGAGAACTCACGAGTATAGTCAGCGACGTAAGAGGTGTTTGGGTGTTGAACCTCGCCCAGAATGAACACCCCAGCGGCGTCTGCAAACCCAGGCCAGAAGTCCTGCCGGATATGCCTGACAGTATCGACACGAAGCCCGTCGATCGAGTACGTGGTAACCAAGTCCTTTACCCACGCATTGAGCGTGTTCACGACATCGTCGTCCTCCGTATTGAGGTCCACCAAAGGCACGGACGTGTCCCCGAGCCAGCACTGTTCGACGTTGGTCTGGTTCTGCCAGTCTTGAATGAAGCACTCGGTGTGATAGGACGACTGTGACGAGAAGGGCTGGTAGATGTTGTAGTCTGGGGGATCGGAGGCAGACGCCATGTGGTTGACGACGATATCGACCATGAAGAGCATGTTGCGCCGGTGCAACTCGGCGCTGAGCGCTTGCAGGTCGCTCGCGTCGCCGAAGTGCGGGTTGAGGGCAGTCATGTCCCGTGTCCAATATCTACGAAGAAGGGTATTGAAAATATATGATGGGAATGAAGAGATGTTGGGACTCACCCGTGGTACGCTTCTCCGTAGGACGTGTTTCCTTCTATGTTCGCGACGACAGGAGAAATCCAGACTGCGTCGAAGCCGAGGTCTTGGATGTAGTCGAGCTTGTTGATGATTCCCTTCCACGTTCCTCCACAGTACTGACGTGCAGTGGCGTTGCAATGAGGGTCATGTCCGTCGGTGGTCGCGAATCTATCCGTGAGTAATTGGTAGATGGTCCTGCTGCGCCATTGATCGGCAGTCGCGGCGAAGACGGAAGTGATGAAAAGCAACAAGACGAGGAAACGCAACATAGCTGGAAGACTATGAGGTAAGATTGAATCCACACACGGAGTCTAAGACCAGTGTTGGCTTTGCGCGCGCGGTCCGAGCCTGTTTGTAAAACGCCGTCTAGGCGTTGAAGTGTCTTGACGGTGAACCTGAGGCGGCGGTAATGAACCAAGCGTGAAGGAGGGGAGCACAGACATCCTGTCGGATGACGGGGTTGAGTTATAGTCGCTGACGTGCCGTTAGCGTCGAAGCCACTGTGATCGAGCAAATGGTGAAGGTGTGTCAAGGGTGCGGGTATGTCCGGCCATCCATCCATAGTCCTTCGAGTTTCTGCATCCAATGTCTAAGATCTTCAGCTGCGCCAGATAGGGCGCGACGACTGGATCATGCCAACACCTACTCCTCCGGTTATTGCTTGAACACTCGTCGTAACGGTTACCTATCCTCGCATCAGTTAATCGGGGAGGGGGGTTGGCACTATACAATCGAAGTCGTACCTAATCATTCCCAAGTCTGGTATAGTTCGACAAGTGGGAAAATGTGCACCAAGGGAACTCGAACATCAGCGAGAGCGATAGAGCGGCACAACTTCACATCAGTCTTCTCCAAGATCGCTAAAGTAATGTTGTCAGTATTTCATGCTCAAAATAGGATCAAAATGTGCAAGTGCAGATATATGGCACATTTCCTATTGGGAAGTGCGCGAGAGGGGCGGGACCTCCGACATTAGTCGTCTACAGGCGATTCAAGCGCCTGAGCGCACTGCTGGCGTTAAGTGACGAATTTGGAAGGCCTGTGGCCAGGCTTCCCAATGGAGACGCTGACATAAGCAGGATTATGGGCGCTCCCCAAGGATTCCTCTGCGAAACGACTGCGGTGCATTTTAACAGACGTCTGGCTTTACGGCTTCTTCACGTACTCGCAGCCCTCTGCTTTGTCTAGCCTCGGAAATTGAAACATAGATCTTCTGCTATTCCTCGCTGCTGAGGCTCAAAAACTCCGGCTACCATGAAGCGCAGCCAGGCGTCCTCGCCTGTGGCTCAAGACACACAGTCTGCCCAAGCGAGCAAGCGACAAAAACTTTCAGACGAAGGCGACGATCACGTTCCCGAAGACGGAGGGGAGTGGACGAAAGTTGAGAAGCGGAAGTCTAAGAAGCAGAAGAAGATGGAGACGAAGTTAGACGTACGTTGTCACGTCTCTGCGGCAGCACCTCTTGCGCGCACTCATGTCGATCCTACCTCCACCTCAGACCAACCCTCCCAAGTTCATGTATGCAAAGAGCGAGATAATGAAGAGGAGGGAGGCTGTTGGAATTGATGTGTGTTTGTTGCGTCCCGTAGACTGGTGGATGTACTGAATTCACGCGTGCAGGACGTCCGGGACCTAGTCCTTCATCTAACCGCCGACGCGCCGCCTCCTAGCTGGGTCAGAGTCGAGGTATGTCACATTTTCTGTGTTTTCCTCCCTCGCAGGTCTCAAGAACGCACTCAGAACCCTCGCTCAATCAATAGAGTGGTCGCTCTTCTGATACCCGGACTAACACCAGACATTCTCTCCCTACCTCCTCTCCCGACATCCGCCACGTCAAACCCTAACGTCCCACTACAAGTGCCACTGCCACAGACGAATCTCGCCGGAGAAAGCTCGTCCGGGGTCCCCTTCATCAACTCCACCTTCACCTACGCATGTCCGACCCGCGCACCAGGCGACCAAAGCCGAATGCACTCCGTCCTGAACACATTCTTCCAAGGGCCCGTCACCGGAGAGGAGAAGAAGAGGCGACTGACAGAACGCTTGATTTGTGAGTACCCTCGGTTTGTCGCGTACCTTCCGTCGCCCATGCGGGATGGCTCTAGCAGAACGAACACAAGAAAAATCCCCGATGCGCTATCTCCTTACTCTCGAGCAGATGATCGAGAACGGGTACCCCGTGCCGTCATACCTTGCGGAAGTGTTTGAGAAGCCTCCAGGATGGGTCGAGACCAAGGTCAGCGCCGCGGACGCCACATTATTGTCACCTCCGGCGAGCGATCCTCCGCGAATATATGCGATCGACTGTGAGATGGTGTGTCATGCCCGATAGAGTCGCGTAGATACGTATTCACCAGCCAACTTTGTAGTGTCTTACAGAAGACGGCAAACAACTCGCCCGCGTCTGCCTCATCGACTACGCCTCCAGCATCGTCGTCTACGACGCGCTCGTCAAGCCCTCTAAGCCCGTCACGGACTACCTCACCCGCTGGTCCGGCATTACTGCCGAAGGCCTTTCATCCGCAACAGCGTCCTTTGATGATGTCCAATCCCATATACTCTCCGTCCTCTCCGCTTCACCGACCCCAGTCCTACTCGGGCACTCGCTCGAGTCGGATCTGCAGGCGCTGAAGATATGTCATCCACGATGCATTGATACGGCGCTGATCTATCACCATCCAAGGGGAAGGCCGCTCAAGCCCGGGTTGGCGTGGTTGACGAAGAAGTGGTGCGGCCGGGAGATCCAGAATCGGGGCGAGGGCGGACACGACCCAGAGGAGGACGCGCGGGCATGTTTGGATCTGTTGAGAAAGAAGGTCGAGAATGGTGCGTCTTCTCAAGATTTCGTGTCCTTGCTTGTGATAGACTAATGTGGTCGACTACCAGGCCCCGGCTTCGGCGAGTTCAAAGTCGACACCGAGTCCATCTTCGAGCGTATGTCGCGCTCACGCACAAAAGGCAACGCCCCCATCACCTCCGCCGTCGTCGACCACGGCAACCCCGCGGCGTGGCACGGGCAGAAGGCGACGACGTGCATCGCGTGCAAGTCTGACGCCGACGTCCTCGCCGGGCTCCTCTCTTCCTTGCCCTCGCACCATTTCCTCTTTGGGCGCCTCACGGCGCTCGCGGACGTTCGCGGGTGGATCACCCCCAAAGTCACGGGCGACGAGCCTGTCCCTCCCCCAACCTCGAGCACGAACGCGGGCCGGAAGGAAGACGGGGCGCCGCTCCTGGAGACGATGGCGATCCTGGACAAGCAGCTGCGCGAGCTGTACACGGCGCTCCCTGCGCGGACGGCGGTTGTGATTTTCACGGGGCACGCGGACCCGAGAAGGATGGCGGAACTGAATGCGCGGAAGGCGGCGTTTGAGAACGCGCTGAAGGCGGGGAAGAGCGTGGAGGAGTTGGGGAAGGAAGCGCGCTGGACGAGCGCGGATGGGCGGGAGCTGGAGGAGGAGGTCGAGAAGGCGAAGAGGGGCTTGTTGTTCTTGGGTGTGAAGGGCGCGTGAGGGAGGGCTGTGGAAGAGGCTGGTGCCGAGGTGAGCAATGCTTGGTCGTCGACAGTCCACACTGTAGCACTAAAGCGCAACTGTTGGGTATGTTTGTTCTGGCCAGCTTCGCTGTTCTTACCACATACACGGTTGGAGGAGTTCGACTACGGTGCACAGCCGTTAGAGAAGCGGTCATTGATATCAGTTTCGATGACAGCAATATTTGTCCACTTGCTAATGCCAGCCTGGGACTGGTTGCATCTAAGCCGTTTTCAGAAGTGACGTCTCCTTGCTGACCCGAGGCCACATGCCACCCAATCTCCTTGTTCCTACATATGACCGACCATTTATCCAAGTTGCAGCAGTTGCTATCCGACGAACTCCAGTACTGCTATTCAAGTCTAGGCACTACACTCTGTGCCAACCTCTCTGTATCGCTTGCCATGCGAGGGCATTCGCGTTGACCCGGGCAGGGAACGTGCAGTAATGAAGACAACGCGTGGGATTCGTTTCGCGCTCAAGACTCTGCCGAGAGTCATGATAGAGGTTTGTGCTACCTGACATCCTTTGAACAGGAGTTTTTCAATGACTTTTATCCAGAAACGCCACTGAAAAGGGGACGCGCGAGGCAAACAATCCGTGAATATGTGGCGTCTCTCCAGCTGGAAATATCCGATTCCCTGCCGTGAAGGCCTCGATGACTTCGGGACTCTCACGGATGATGGCTTCACTCTCATTGTGCGTCGCTTGCCTTATCTTCTCTATCGACAGGATTCTGACTGGATGCCACAGAAACAAGGTATCGAGGGCTGGTGTCGAGGTGTTGTTTTTTGAACGTCTGGCTGCCTTCGTTGTCTACCGCTCGCTATAATCCATCAAGAGACGATCCGTGTTGTAACTGCCCATCCATCATGTTGCTGAATAGATTTCCTCGAAATGAAGCCAGCGCCTGTGCTCGTGGCAAGACTGCCTTCGCGGCTTGAAAGGAACAAACACGCTATGCTACTGACACACGAAAATGCCGTCCATTGACGCACCGCATAGGTGTATCCGTCGGCTTCGAGCACGGACTCCGTCGGTGTGAACAGTCCTCTGATTCACCACTGATGACCACGGCTACGACTGCAACCGCACCAGAAAGCCACTGGAGCCTCGTATTGGGAAATCTATAGTCTTGACGATAACAGGCCACATGTCAGGAGTCGTTTGAGGAATGCCATAAGCCAACAACGATCGCAGAACTAAGTTGAGGTCGAAACAAAAGGTAATGTCATCTATTCCGAATCAGTCGACGTCGATAAACGACCAATCGCCTCCGCCGCGTTCTGCAACTCGGCAGATAGGCGAATTTCCGGACCTTCGTATATTACAACAGACTCCCAGAAGGCACGCCCACTCGCCTCCGGCACGCTTTGATGGTGCTCGTTAGAACGCCAGCGGATCATCGTATCGAATATGTCCGCAGTACCACTTGAGCGGAGCAAAATTGTTAAAGCAGCATGCACTCGAAGGAGCTTGGGATTGGGTAGGTCTACTCCAGCTTGTTCACGCCTTCGTTTCACTCCCCGGTGCTGAGAGGACTCCAGGTATGAGGCTGCCCTCTCGGCGTCGGCACTATCCATGGCCGGTGCCTCAAGACTATAGTCCTTGAATGTAACGCGATCCTGCGCCTGTGTAGCACCGAGGTAGTTCGACTTGTGCATTTGGATCTCATAGCAATTCGCAATCTGAATAATAGTCATCACCGAGCGCGCTATGAACGGTAACGAACCACACTTACGTCCGTCGGTAGTAAACACCACTTGTAGCGAATAAAAGCGGCACGTGCATTAGGTTCCAACAACAGAGTATTCTGCGGCTCGTCTGCGCCTGCCATGTGACGCAGTGATTCCTTTTCAACCTGACAATAACGTTGCAACATGTCTAGAGCTATGTCCTTCCATCATTTGTCAGTGTGGTTGTCGGTTTGAACATCCCGAAGGCGAAACCAAAACATGCCTGGTCATCATGGTGTCTCAACCTGACGCTGGCCAGCGGTATGGCTCCGATAACGTGCGTAACAAGTAGATCACTTGTGTATACACCCGAAAGGGCCTCTTCCGGAGTGCGAAAAAGCATGGCGCCTGACATAAAGCACCTATACCTATCACGCTGATACAACTGATATCCCCTAAGCAAGGGCGAACACAGAGCCAAGCATGGCGACTTACTTCGTCTCTCAAGACAGGCCATCGGCGGCTCGGGTACGCCACGGTATTCCGGAAGAAATCTTCAGATCTTCCTGTCGGGGTAGTATCTCCTGAATCTTCGCCAGATGGCTCCACAGGGAATACCGCTTGGATATAAACTGGACCTCGGAGTGTTAAGAACACGAACTGTAAGAGCGGGCAGTCGAAGAGCTTACGGGGCCAGAGCACAAAGGCAAGCCAAACCGAAGCGAGCCGACCTAACGCTTCTGAAACACTCTTCGGCTGATCTTGAGAACAAGTCACAGCGCTCTTGGCATGACTAGCACAAGCACAAATGGCGGCAGAAACATATCGCGCACCAAGTGGCACTCGAAGTGTAGTCGCTGCCTCGTACATCGTATCAAACAGTCGCCTCGATGTATACTTGATCTTCAATCTCGTATGCGACTGGATGCGGCGAACCCACTGAGGAACGTCGATTTCAACGAATGATGGTTCGTCATAGACCTGCAGATATTCTTGGGCTTGGCTACGTAAAGCCATATCAGAAACGGCGGGGTCATTCAGGAGCCGTTCCACTTCGACATTGAAACTGTCTTCAAGGGCGTAATCGAGCGACATGTCGATGAGGAGGGCGGGAAACTCTTGAGCTGAACGACTGCAACGAAGTAGGAAGACAAACGCCACGGTGTCACTGTCCCCAATTGCCACGCCTCGATTACATCCTCCGTTGTGACGGGCGCTTGTACAAATCGCTACGGTTACGATGTTTCTGCTTTTCACTCCTAAGCGGACGCGTCCACTTCGTCGATCCAGCCTTCTACTTCATCGTTGCAACTTATCTGCTTCGT
>NW_006766916.1:262950-266584 GCF_000275845.1 Dichomitus squalens LYAD-421 SS1 | reverse complement strand
CCTCGTACATCGTATCAAACAGTCGCCTCGATGTATACTTGATCTTCAATCTCGTATGCGACTGGATGCGGCGAACCCACTGAGGAACGTCGATTTCAACGAATGATGGTTCGTCATAGACCTGCAGATATTCTTGGGCTTGGCTACGTAAAGCCATATCAGAAACGGCGGGGTCATTCAGGAGCCGTTCCACTTCGACATTGAAACTGTCTTCAAGGGCGTAATCGAGCGACATGTCGATGAGGAGGGCGGGAAACTCTTGAGCTGAACGACTGCAACGAAGTAGGAAGACAAACGCCACGGTGTCACTGTCCCCAATTGCCACGCCTCGATTACATCCTCCGTTGTGACGGGCGCTTGTACAAATCGCTACGGTTACGATGTTTCTGCTTTTCACTCCTAAGCGGACGCGTCCACTTCGTCGATCCAGCCTTCTACTTCATCGTGCAACTTATCTGCTTCGTAAACGCAGCCGAAAGTTGATTTAAATGCCTGCATAGTACATAACCTCAGAGTGTCGTGCCTCGGGCTCAGGTCCATCTTGTCTCGAAACCCGTATCGACTCGGAGTTCCATCGTCCTTAATCGATATCTGCATACAGGTACAGCATGCTATCAACAACTCATCATTCATCGCTATATGGCCGAATCTGCCACGAACATATGTAGTGAAAACTAGGGTACGAGTGGTGGGTAATTCAAAATGGTAGCACTCGTCCAAAGTTCGTCACTGAAGCAGCCAACAGAAATGCAGACGCAGCTGCTAATACATCACGTGCGTATCATTTCCTAGCCCAGGATTTGGAGGCAGAAATCATAACAATATGAAGAGTAGAGTAGCCTACAACGAGGTGCGCGGACCTGAGGATTATTTGCCCTTGCAGGTCTGCAGACCTCCCTCACGTAGAACAAGGGCTAGTGATTGGTTACAAGAGCGAGAAAGTGATGGGGCACCCTACGAGCGCATCAAACTTTGACGGGTAAATCAAACAAGGAATGTGGTGTTCCTTAGGGTGCAAGTGAATGCAATAGGGCCGCTCAATTCTTGAGGACGCAGGACGCAGGACGCACTCAGAGCACAACTGATGGATGTGATGGGCTAGCCGAACCTGCCGCATATGGCAAGGTACCAACCTCATCTCTTGTGCTCGTTGTTTTCCAAGGGGTCTGTCGTGTCCCAAACCTAACAGAAAAATATGAATCGCGAGTATGTTGAAGACGAAGGCTTTCCGCGTCGATTGACATTACCCTTGAGGCACTTTGTGAGGGGGGATGAGTGTTATCGTCGCTCGAGGGGTTTCGAAGGCGAGCTCGTCGGCTAGTCTCGCTTAGCCCATCACCTCCATCAATGGCCTCTGAACGCGTCCTGCGTCCTGCGTCCTGCGTCCTCAAGAATTGAGCGGCCCTAATCCCCCCAGCGCGATGCGACGCAAGCCCATATCTGGTAGAAAAGTCTTATGTAAGGCGCGTAGTTCAAGAACATCCAGCGCTGCGCGAAGAGGACCCGCCATTCGTGCTCCCGCCCCTCCCTCGCTGCGCTCGGGGGGGTCCCCCGAGAGCACTCAGGCGGGCACTCTAAAGCCCCGTTCGCGCGATAAGTACAGACGGCCTCCCTGTGGGGTGGAAGATGTGGACGAGGCCCAACCCGAACCAAACCCCAAACCCTAACCGAACCCTAACCAAAACTCTAACCGTATCACGTGTGTCAGGGGAGAGGGAGGTCTGAGACGGGCAAGGGAGGTCTGCAGACCTGCAAGGGCGAATAACCCTCAGGTCCGCGCACCTCGTTGTAGTGTCTACAAGAGTACCGTCAAGACAGGGAGACCCGCTAACGCATATCTGACGCCCTTGGCTCCATACAATCCGCTAGCAGGTATGTCGTAATTGCATATCTGTTCATTCACCGATTCTTCTTTGTTTACATGAGGATTTTCTCCACCCACAACCTCTGATATCCTTGCTATGGTTATGCGATCTATACTATCGATATAGACAGATCAGATATCAGGCTGGTCAAGGCTACCCATACTGAGCACACGAACGTGATCGGGACAAAAGCGGCTTTTGTCCTCAGTCCATCGGAATGGGATGAACCAACTCAAATGGCAGCAATAGGCGGAGTTCCATCCATATCATGGATTACAGTGATAAGGACAGAGGATTCAGGGTATCGTTGCTTTCCAGCTCACTGCCCCGCGTGGCTAGTCCCTCACTCCAATGTCGACCGACAGCCATGCACGCACTGCTTCCGACTCTTCCAGCTTGACAAGCCTGTCGGATCGCTTGTCTAGCTCCCACATACAAGACCCGCCACAGCCACCCCCGAGACAGCAGCCGCAGACACCTCCGCGCAAGCCGGCCGCGCCGAACCCGCAGAGCCCACCGAACGTCGACGACGAGCCTGACCTTGTCCACTCTTTGTCTTCTTCAGATCCTGCCTCTCCCACATCAACAAGGAGCTTTGGTCTCTTTTCTGAGTTCCCAGGTCTCGGCGAGTCAGTTGAAGAACTCATCTACAATTCCATGCTCGACGATAATACACTATACGCCAGGGCGCAGAAGCACCTCGAGTTTCTCCGTAACTTCCCTCTATCCTATTACAACACGCCAGAATGGATGCAGACCTACAGAACTCCACAGGGAGAGCGGGGAAAGAAAGTATTCAGCGTGCTGAACTTCATTTCGGCGATGTACGACACCGCAAGTGAGTTGAAGCTGAAAGGAGGGAAGCGCTATGTCTCCGCAGCAATCTGTGCGTGCGCTAATGGTGCAAGAGCGTCGACAAACTTGGATGTCAAGAGTGAAGCTCTTGCCCAAAGGTTGTCAGACCTAGCGTCCACTTGGGTCGCGTTCTTACTTTGGCCGTGTAAGCTCCCTTCGCGATCATATGTGTCACCGCGTTGACACGTTCACCCAGTTTACGCTAATGCTCAACCCGACTTCCCAGGAAGGCAGCAGCATAACGAGAACGCAACTCCTACGTTCAAGGAAACTGCAACTCTCGTCGACAGAGGACTGTGTTCCGCGGGGTGGTTCCCTGAAAGAGAAGGCAAGTCTATTCTTACATATTCAGTCCCTCAAATTTTCACCCAGGTGTAGGTCTCGAAGAGAGACAATCACACATGCGTCTTCTCTGGTGCCTTGGATGAAGATGTCCCCTTATCGGAATTCCCACATGGCGTGCTTTTCACCAGCCCCATGAATGGGGCGCATATCTTCAAGAGATCCGTCGCTGTGTTTGATGCACAGAGTACCGATAGAGGAGAGAGAGCCAAGGTCTGCTCTAACCATTGTCAAACATTGTCGAACGTTCTCTGATGCTCATACAGTCATACACGGGTCCTCGGGACAGTCAAATGTTGTCGCTCATCCCAAACCATCCCCTACCTGTGCAGCCCATATCGGACAATGCCATCATGTATGGTACACAACAAGGCATTGCACGCCTAAGTTTCATGGTAATCCAACTATGTGTGAGAGGGATCGGGGACAATCATCCCAAATTTCTCTTATCGCACGTCCCTCGGTCCTCGGGACAGCGCTTAATTCCCTCGTATGGAACAAAATTGCTGTTGCCGAGGATAGCCGAGCCCAGATATGGTATGTGGACATCTAAACGCCCGATTGCTTGAGCG
>NW_006766916.1:254962-262671 GCF_000275845.1 Dichomitus squalens LYAD-421 SS1 | reverse complement strand
CGCTACCTGTAGGCCCGTTCAGTGACCGCCACCTTTGATATCTTGAGGCATTATTGTCAGATTGATCAGAGAATCATTGAGAACATGTCGGGCATGGATGATCCCGAGAACGGGATGCTCCTAGCTGCTAGTTGCCATCTCGCATTCGATGCGTTCAAGTGGTGCTTGATTCCCACTGAGGTCTGTGCCGCATGAGATCAAGAGCTGATGCACGATCTCACAATCATATACTCTGCTCGTAGACAGACAACCACTACAAGATCAGGATATATGTCCCCAGTGATATGGGCGCACAGACGAAGAAGACTCACACCACGTTCAAAGACCACAGCCCTGAGTGGCCGATGGACAACCCCGAAGACAGTTCGTCGCGTAACCTTCGTAGTGGGAAGCGCACCCACGACAAATTGGGTGTCGCACTCCCTAATCCCCAGCTCCTGCGGTTGCATGCTGCACTAACAGGTGTCTTACGCCTCAGCGGCGCTGCTGAGATCTTCGATCGAATTATCTCGTCCGACGGTTCCGATGAACCCGCTGTACCGAGTGCTGATGGCACAACTTTCTACAAGTCTATCGTAGTTGATAGCAGTGCGTACGGGCAGTCTGCGGAGATGGTCGAGTAATGTATGTATGTGTATGAGGTTGAGGAACGTCGCAACACCGATGGGTTCTTCGGGCGCTATCCGAGCTATACACGTTTGGACTTATGTAGTGGAACGAAGATACTTCCAGTGGTCAAGTCCCGGCGGAGAGTCTTACGCCGCAGGCGTGTCCCAATTCTCTATCGTCAACCCAACAAACTCGGGCAGCTTGCGCCATATTTGCCGGCGAAACTCCCGATCGCGCGTCTGCAAGTGATTCCGGCAGCCTTTACATAGCGCGCGGGAGGGCGACGAGAACGACAGCATGTACGGACCCATTGGGGTAGGCTGCACCGCACTCGCCGGGATGCTGTCCGCATTCTCGACCCAGCTGTCCAGCGCACGCGACGACGCGACGGGGTGCGGCGCCTTCGACAAGCCGGAGTACTCGAGGAGCTTCCGCCACAATTCCGCACAGTACGAGTGCCCGGACGGGTTCGAGCAGTTCTGCGCCCCCGCCGGGCGGAAGAGGAGGAACGCGGTATGTGCGTTCTCAGTGGCGAGCCGCTCCTTCATCTGGAGGCACAACACCATGTCCTCCGGAGACAGTCGCTCGACAGAGCCGTCTTCCCGTTTCATTCCGCGCGCGAGGTCCGGGCCGAGCGTCGCGCAGATGTAGAAGGCGGAAGGGAGGATGGCGGTGGTATTAGTGAGGCGCGCCAGGTTGACGGCGCCGATCGCGTCGATGGGCTTTGGTTGCCAGTCAGTGGCGTTGCGGCCGTCGGCCCAGGCATCGAAGTTAGTGGTGTAGTAGGTGGTGAGGTAGCTCATCGCCTGCTCGTACATGCCCCTTAGCTCATACTTGTGGTCGAGACGGATGATAGCTGAGATGAAGGTGATGTCGACGTTCCGCCCAACCAGCCTAGCCCCACGTTCAGATCAGCGCAAGGAAGAAGCAAAGTAATATGGAGAATAGGTCACCTGAGAGTAGATTTCAGTGGATATATGAGCCGGAATAGCTCGCGTAAGTCGTTCGGCGAGTCGTAGAGTGTAACCACAGGACAACCATCGACCAGTTCTTCTGTCGCTGGCGTTGCGACTTGAAACATGCTGCGGAACACAGACGAGTGTTCCGCAAGTAGGCCCTTGTATATGCAAAATGCGAACCCTTGAGACAGAAGGATGAGGTTCCCGTCATCGAACCAATACTCGCTGTCGCGCGCTGCAGCTTGGACTTTGTCAAAGGCGGTCGTGGGCACGGGATGGGCACTGTCATCGTTGATCCGAAAACGTTTCCTGGTCGGTTCTTCCATGATTCACGTCGCAGGTTGTGGTGTCTGTGAAGGTAGAGTGTTGTAGACGGCTACAAAGAAGAGGCAAAGAAAGGGGTTTACGGGCGATCGAGACTTAAGTATACAGTACTGCAGCTGCTGCGGCAAGGGTCACCGAGTGGGAGGGAGGCGCGTGTGTGGCTGTGCTGTTGCGTCTCCCGATGTTGTCTTTTTCCCAAATCAGCTACGGCGCAGCCCGCGGGTTAGGGTCCAGCCTTGCGGTAGTCTATACAGCATTAATGTCATGTGCGGGCCATGGCGTACCCAGGGAGGCCAGAATACGAGTCAGCCATCTCACTGATTTCCCCAATGGAGGACACGACGGTCATCTCTGCCGCTGAAGTAGCCGAGAGCTGTGAAAGTGCTACCAGAATTGTACACAGTGGCCAAAAATCGCCAACACGAAACAGCTGCGGCTCTTTCAGCATGCTAGTGGCACTATACATGATTTACAATGATTCTCGCACAAGATACGAGTCATCCAACGGGGCCTGTACTCCGTTCAGGAGGAACCTGTGATATACATCTCGTCATCATCCACGGATCGATAGGAGACTTTCGAACGACCCCTAATTGATGACGACGAGTGGGCAATACAAGGAAGTTGGTGATAAAGCATCGCCGCGAATTATATGCCGTGTCCAATGATACTAGGGGGCCACTCGTCGAACGGGACTCCAAGCGTTTTACCTGGCTCAAATGCCTGTTTGGGTTTGATGTGTTGCTGCAGCCTGAGACTTGATTACATAATCTTGCCAATTTCTGCAGCTGTTTCGACGTCTTATACATCTTCACTCGGGACTGGTCTTTATCTGTGAAGTTGACTCTCCACAGCTCGCTAGCTGTATTTTGACCCTTGCGAGAACTGTATGCTTCAGCAACGGAGTGCTATTGAGATCCATCCTAGCCCACCAATCCCGTTCGCAAGGAGTATATCGTTGCAATCTAGACGATGGCAAATCTCAAGCAGTGGGTATGCGAGGATGCACAGGGCCACTCTTGCGGCAATATGATGGTCCGGTCGATCTCAACTGTGAAACCGCGGTGTACGGTGTACGAGGAATCATTTGACACAGTAAGCACGGCTCGACCTGTTTGTGAATGTCCTGCTTTGGAGTATATTCTGGGTCAGAAGAGGTCAGCCCTTCTTCACAGAATGGACACATCGCCCAAGATACCAGACTTACGCGCATCGCTTATAGTCGTACTACCTCAGCCGCGTTGGCCCGCCCGCGTAATTTGATCCTTAACGGCCGCCTCATTGAGGTCCCGCAGGAACCCAATCGCGAGCACATTCCTTACATCGCGGTCTCTTATACCTGGGATCCTGATCCCGAGCTCGTCAAATGGGAAGGCCGTCGCGTGACGACCCAGGCGCTCGCCCTCGCCACCCGCCTGACGCGGTACACATCGTACACCATCTGGATCGACGCGATTTGCATCCATCAAGACGACCAGAAGGCAAAAGAGGAAGAGCTCCCGAAGATGGCGGATATCTATCGAGGTGCAGAGTCTGTGGTGAGTATCATATCCGGCGTCGACGACCGCACGTGCGAGGCCGTCAAACGCGGCGTGGAAATCATGGAGACAGAGGCATACAGAGACCTTGTCGACGTCGGAGACATCCATGGGTGCTTCCAGTTTGCGACGGGCGGAGGCAATCCCGCTTTCGCGGCGATGTTTCAGCACAGGTGGTGGGAACACGCGTGGACGTTCCAAGAGGCCACGCTCAACCCCCGTACTTTCCTCGTCGGAGACGCAGGACATATAGTGCCTATGGACGATATACTGAAGATAGTTCCTGCCATTCGCTTGAAGGCCGCCTCGGTTTCTGGGCCGGATGGCCTAACACTCACGTTTGGTCGCCCGTCATCCTTCTGGGACTCCGTGTCAGCGATGACCGCTGCAACTACAAGAGCGTTGACGCTTGGGGAGGCAATCGGTTGCGTCTGGCGTCGCAATGCCTCGGTACGGCACGATTTGGTGTACTCCATGGTTGGCGTCTGCGGACTGTCGAGATCGGTAGTGCCATCGTACGACAGGCCATTCAACCTCGTCGTCCGAGACCTCTTCGAAGCTGCCGTTGCAATCGGAGACCATCAGGAAAAACCGCGTTCGCTAATTAGAGATAAATTAGTGTAGTCCTTGATAATGGCTGCTAATCCACTCTTCACCGTCTCTAATGACAGGCGGCAAACGTAAGCGAGCGACGATTTGACTTACTAAGTTTCAGCGTACTTCCTTGTTCTAGAGGTCTATGTATGTTTGAAGGTGGCCAATTTGAGAGGTTGCAGGTGTTGTCCGCTTGTGTGCACTCCGGCGGATGCACGGCTACCTCTTCGAGCGCTCAGGGACTTGGACGCGGAAGGACATTTGGTTAGACGCCTGTCGTGCTTGGACGTGCAAACTCGACGGGCGTTTGAGTGCAAGTCTTGTCTCCCAGCTGCCACATCACAGTAGCTCGCTCTTACTCCTCCGTCTCTGCTCTACTCTGTCTCTGCTCTACTCCGTCTCTGTGCTACTCCTGGTATAGTCTGAGTAGGTCAAGCTTGCATGTGAACACCTCAGTGAGGTACACTGGCCTTATCTGGTAGGTTGCGTGGCGCAGCGTGTTCATATGTTCGTTATCCGGAAGGAGCAGCAGTGCAGGTAGGTGGACGCAGATTAAGGAGTGAATACTCCACAAAGCTCTAGGTGTGTTCATTCCGTTTGACCTCTCCCCGCCTGCCCCGTTGAGTCACTGTGAACTCCATGGGTGCAGCACGAACTGGGTGCTCTCCTCGTGTGCGCGTAAGTTCCTCCATCCCTTGTCGCGTACACTTCCTGTTCGTGTGTAATATCCATGATCTCCAGTGAGGACATGCAGTAGCACTAGATTAACATCATGATGCCTGTTCGGAACTATTGTTCCTTCACCACTCCTTCTCCCTACCCTCTGTTAGTATATACATTAATAGCCTATCCCGGCAGGTATATCCATATCCCAGTAGGATGCCTAGTTTGTCCCGTAGATCCGTCTCACCTAGCCATAGTTGTCGTGTCATGTTGTACTAGAGTTGTACTAGAGTATATGAACGCTCAATACAATTGCCTATCGCCATTTGTAATGTGTAATGACAATATATATATGACACTAAAATGAGTGTACGATTATTGAAATAAGAGCAGCGTAAGAGGGCATTATTGATCCATTTGCGTAGCGCGCTTATGGACATAATGGCCATCTATTCGGCCGCTCATTAGGACGGGACTAAGCTAATGAGACTAATGCCCTAATCGGCCTCATTAGGGGTAATTATCCCTCATTAGCAAGTGCAGTTTTTCCTGATGACTATTCGTGGCTAACCTGGACGGCCGTGATTGATCAGAAGGCGTGTGACGACGGTATGGGTCTAGCTCCTATCCCCGAGCTTGTTAGAGGATCCCCGTACAGCAACCTTACTTCTTGGCGCAGCGCTCGCGTTACAGCGACCGAAGCTAAACGCTACGAGGGCGCACAAGCCGGTCTGTTGCTTCCCTATCGCTCAACCGGAGTTATACGGACGCAGTCCTCCCGGGCTCCATATCCGACACCGCTGACTATCTGCGAGGACTTGGACACGCCCCGGACGAGATCTGGGATATGCTCTTCGGTCTCCAAGTGGGTCTTATGGCAGACATCTTCCGGGCTGTGAAGAACGACGGGATCGCGCAAGCTGCCCTGAACCTCGCGCTATGCATCATTAGGGGCGAAACGACCCGTGATGAGACGATCAGCGACATTGTGGGGCATCGACCATACATGCAAGGTATCGCGTTTACCAGCTATGCGGTCATGGCGGCCGATAGTTGGACTCGCGGGGGAGTCAGGCACCTTGCTGTCATGTCGTCTCAGGGAGGAACAGTCGTGATTCCTATCCATGAAGATGTGCTCAGCAGCGAAGAGATAGTTTTGGCGGACAGAATTTACCTGCTACCCGTTGATGGTAGTGGCAGAGAAGCAGTTAGCGGCAGGGATGAGAGCAGAGGGTTTGCATTCATTACTGGCTCCGTCGCAGCTCAGGGGCAATTCGAGGTTCGGGCAACGGCTATTGCGGTCAGGAAGGTGCATACGAGTAGGGGAAAGTGGCAGCTGAGGAGAATCGGTTAATGTTTCGTACATCGCCGAAATCGTGCAGTACGCTGAACATCTTCTGCCCCTGGGCTCCCTGTGAAATTCTGTATTTCTGCATCCGTTCCGGCTTGTTGAAAGGTTGAAACACCTTGACCGCGGCAGAGTGTCGATTGTACGCAACTGGCTACGTAGCCACGAATGCACGCAGTCGTGCGTTCGCTTTTGCAGTTACAACACAAGCGTGCAGTCGCGTAATCGCAGAGTCGGGTAAGCGACGCTAAGTATCCTTTTCTAAGTTCTTAGTGGCCCCTGCAACAAAGCTCTTTCCTTGCGCAACGTAGATAGACTATAATCCAAATGTTCTCTGCCATTTATCCAGTTCTCAATGCGCGCAAAACGAGTCTACTCAAGGGCTTTGCAGTATGTATAGACTTTGGCCTTGCCCTTCGCCGAACTCCTGCCGGAGGGCGCTCCAGTTACAACTTACAATTGACGCGCAGTTACACGACTGCGTAGCTACATACACACGGAGCTTGGCGAGCTTCGCTATCAGTCGACTGCGTGAATACATGGTTATGCAGCCTGCTACGTAGCCAGTTGCGTGAAATCGTAAACGTTCTCGACCGCGGCATCGTAGTACGGTTCGTACCGCTTTAAATGAGCGCCCATGACAACAGATGATGTAATCAAGGTGTGGTGATCAACGTTCGCTTTCTTCCTCCTTCCGACTCATTGCAGTCGTTCAGCTCATTGTGCCAAGAGCTCCCCGCCCTCCTCATCGACATGTCGCTCGATTACGCCCTTGAAGAAAGCTTCAATGCCGAAGTGGAACGGCTCCTGACTGACCCCGCCGTCTCTGATATGGCTTTACATAGCCAAGCCCAAGAATATCTGCAGGTCTATGACGAACCATCATTTGGAGAAATCAATGTTCCTCCGTGGGTTCGCCGCATTCAGCCGCATACGAGATTGAAGATCAAGTATACATCGAGGCGACTGTTTGATACGATGTACGAGGCAGCGACTACACTTCGAGTGCCACTTGGTGCGCGATATGTTTCTGCCGCCATTTGTGCTTGTGCTAGTCATGCCAAGAGCGCTGTGGCTTGTTCTCAAGATCAGCCGAAGAGTGTTGCAGAAGCGTTGGGTCGGCTCGCTTCGGTTTGGCTTGCCTTTGTGCTCTGGCCCCGTAAGCTCTTCGACTGCCCGCTCTTACTGTTCGTGTCCTTTAACACTTCGAGGTCCAGGTTATATCCAAGCGGTGTTGCCTGCGAAGTCATCTGGTGAAGACTCAGATTCAGGAGATACTACCCCGACAGGACGATCTGAAGATCTCTCCCGGAATACCGTGGCGTATCGTCGATGGGCTGTCTTGAGAGACGAAGTAGGTCAATTTGCTGAGCTCTATCTTCGCTCCCGCTTAGGGTGTATCAGTTGTATCAGCGTGATAGGTATAGGTGCTTCATGTCAGGAGCTGTGCTCGATCGTACTCCAGAGGAGGCCCTCTTGGGTGTATTCACGACTGCTCTACTCGTTACGCACATTATCGGAGTGCCGGCTAGAGCTAGGTTGAGACACTATGACCAGGTATGTTTTGATTTCGCCAGCGGGATATTCACACTGATGAATGATGGAAGGATATAGCTCTAGACATGTTGCAACGTTATTGCCAAGTCGACAAGGACTTACTGCGTCGCATGGCTG
>NW_006766916.1:223530-254331 GCF_000275845.1 Dichomitus squalens LYAD-421 SS1 | reverse complement strand
ACTACCGACAGACGTCAGTGTGGTTCGTTACCGTTCATAGCACGATCCGTCATGACTCTCATCCAGACCACGAATTGCTATGAGATCCAAACGCACCAGTCGAACTTCCTCGGTGCCATACCCGTGCAGGATCGGGTTACATTCCAGGACTATAGTCTTGAGACACCGGCCCCGGATAGTGCCGACGCAGAGAGGGCAGCTCGGCGCCGGGGAGTGAAACGAAGGCGTGCACAAGCTGGCATAGACCTACCCGATCCCGAGCTCCTTCGAGTGCATGCTGCTCTAGCGATTCTGCTCCACTCAAGTGGTGCTGCGGGCATATTCGATACGATGATCCGCTGGCGTTCTGACCGAAACCATCACGGCGTGCCGGAGGCGAGTGGGCGTGCCTTCTGGGAGTCTGTTGTAATATACGAAGGTCCGGAAATTTGCCTATCCGCCGAGTTACAGAACGCGGCGGAGGCGATTGGTCGTTTGTCGACGTCGACTGAACCGGAATAAATGACGTTACCTTTTGTTCCGACCTCAACTGAGTTCTGCGATCGTTGTTGGCATCTGGCATTTCTCAAACGAAAGCTGACATGCGGCCTGTCTTCATCGAGCTCACGGGGCATCCCAATATGAGGCTCCAGTGGCTTTCTGAAGCGGTTGCACCCGTAGCCGTGGTCATCGGTGGTCAATCGGAGGACTAATCTCACCGACGAAGTCCGTGCTCGAAGCCGACGTATACGCCTATGCCGCGCGTTATTGGACGTCGTTCTCGTGTGTCAGTAGCATAGCGTGTTTGTTCCCTTCGTCATGCCATGAAGGCGGTCTTGCCACGATCGCATGCGCTGGCTTCACGTCGAGGCAATCTATCCATATGATGAGATTGAGGGTTGGCACGATATACTCATGGGATGTGAGCCGCCGTTAAACAGTACCATGATACGGAACGCCCCAATCGCTGGTGCAGGAAGAGATGCGCTAATAGGTTAATGCATCCCTGAGTAGTGAAGGGATCGCTCTAATCAACCCTCCACGGACCCAACATATTGGCAACGGGCGTCGACGGTTCCTGCGTCTCACGATGAAGCTACTGGGGGAAATTGTGCTCTCGCAGTGTGCCCGAGGTTTGAAGAAAACATCGACCTATGATTGTCCACGTAATGCGTGGACAGTCTGCCGACATACGAGGCTCTCCGGGAGCAATCTGGGTCGAAAGACTCTTATCTTGCCGCCCCTCAGAGCCAATCGGTGTCCCCACTGGTGAAATCTATATCCACAGAACTCATTCGCTCCGTTCAGAGACATGCGAGAAGATGACGTCCCCTGCACAGTCTCAGAGGTCGGAGTCCAGCCCCTTCTCATTGTTGACAGGCGTTGCGAATAACGTCTTCCAGAGGAGCTCCCCGAAGTGACTTCCCGCCTCTGAGCCTTGCATGTATATGTAGCACGCACCACCCTGGTTGTGCCACAAGATGTACCAGCGCGCACAATTGTCATCACAGAAGTCTTTCTTTCCTGATATGAATGATGGCCCCGTCTATATGTGCTGTTAGCACTAACGTGTCTGAATATGGCGTCTTGAGAGACTTTGAACCAGAAGTGGAACGAAGTAGTCCGAGTCGGGTTTGACGATGGAAGGTCAAGTTCAAGGGATAAGTTCGCCCATGGCAGGCGCGTCGGTCACAATGGTGACGGGAGAGCACGTGGGCGTTCCGGGAGCCTGGGAAGGGCGTTGATCCGGTCTGGGTCTGACTCTTGTCTGGGCGACTGTCGCCGCTGTGCTTCCTGTCCTCGCCGCTGTCGACGACGACGAGCTCCCCCTTCTTCGCGACTGCATCGCCAATACCATTCTCTCTCTCTTTCCTTTTCGTCTGTCCCTCATTGCACTTGTATCCCTCCAGACATCTAGCGGCGAAAGCGCGCCCAGTGGCACAGCGTCCACGACGTCCTGAAACCCAGGGGTGATTGGGGGGGACAGCGACAGATTCCCAGGTAAGCTCCTCATTGCCCATTCTTTAGAAACATGATCGTCTTCTTTGACGATTCTGGCGACTGCTCTCGGGTCTCAGCGTGAGCACCTTCCACCGTCGTGCCACTCCTGGGGAAGTCTGGACACGTGCAGCAAACGAGGATATGTGAATCTTGCGTGCTCTGGTGAGGTTTGCGACCCCCGCCGCGCGTACTCATCTCTGTCTTGAGGATCGCGCCGGAGACAAAGACAACAAGTTTGTAACAACAGCGCTCGATACAGCCTCCCTGGGGGAGCTCTTTTGGTGTCGCATCTACATCACCTCGCAGCGCTGGTCTTACGGCACCGAGCGCACCAACTTCGTCTTTGAGGTCCAATCTCGAAGGAACACGCATTTCCGCCTGGAGCTCGGCCAGCGGGCACGCAAGACCAGCGTGCATGACCGCAGCTCCAACCGTGCCGCAGCAGCATCCCACAACGATGTCTTGGAGCACGCATGTCCGGTTGCGTCGTGCACGGTCTCATCGCGGTCCGCTGGTCGCGCTCTTGGCGAATTGCGGATCGGTCGAAGGCTCGGTCGCACCCAGATGCGATCACT
This sequence comes from Dichomitus squalens LYAD-421 SS1, assembly GCF_000275845.1. NCBI lineage: Eukaryota > Fungi > Basidiomycota > Agaricomycetes > Polyporales > Polyporaceae > Dichomitus > Dichomitus squalens. The sequence goes on along the minus strand of NW_006766916.1, from coordinate 251,776 downwards.
TCGCCCATCGGGCCCTTGCGCCTATCTATCAAATTCGGCGGCTGCACCACCGCAGGGGCGAGGCGCAAGATACACATCATGCAGCTTTCTAATTTGGCTCATACGTGGGGGGCGTGCGTCTCGCCTGAGAGGCAGGCGAACAGACGAACAGACGAGTTGGGTGCCTTTTCCGGTCGATGCAGCTGCGACCCAACCAAGATAGGCCGCAGCGTCGGATGGCGAACCGCTCTGACTGCATCCATCTCGTCCAGCCTGGATGATAGATGCTCGAGCGGTGGCCGTCGGTCAGGCAATGCCCCGAATTCGTTCGGGCCTCGCGCTGGTGCAAGCATTTTTCAACGGCACGAGCTTGCATCCATGCATCCTGCTGTACCTGCTGAAAGAGGTCACGATCTGGAGGCAGTCGTCGACGTATCTCCTGACAGACGTGTATTCGTCGGCTTTGGCGAGGGCCCCAAGTCTGCTGACGTTCACGCCGTCTTCTAGCAAAAAGAGCTTGCTTCGGCCCGCCGTCCCTTCGGGACGCTCCACAAATACTTCTGAGTTCGGCTGCACGTCAATCACGGTACGGGCTGGGTCATGCGCTGAGCACATCTTCATGACGAAGTGAACACCGATGCGCTCCGAGTGGGGCCAACATACTCGGAGGTGCCCTTGCTCTCGAGCTGTAGAGCGGCATTTGACCTCTGCGTTGGTCGTACTCCCATATCTCTTGGAGCGGGAAGTGCAATCAGACATCAGGCCAAGGCCCCCCGCCTTCATATTCATCAGTGGAACGGCGCAACATGAGTGGGTTGAATTTTGCTGGGCGCATAGACTGTGGTGTTGCTGCTCGGACCGCTGGCATCCGCTTCGGCATACACATCCTCCTGAGTTGACTGGCGGATTATAAACTGCTAGGTATAGCGGATATGCTGTAAGACCCTGTCGGTGCAGCAGTCGCATATTTGCCTCTCGTCTTCTTGTGGACAACACCTCCCATCTATTCTCTCGTTCCGTGCCGTCGTGTGCCCAAGGCGATATGTGCTAACATGCCTAACCAGCAGTCATGGACCGTGTCGTGATCGACGTCGACTCCCGGGACAACTCCCCGGTGCGCGACGGGCCCAGCAGGAACACGCGCGCGTCCACCGCCAAAGCGAAGGCAAAGGCGAAGGTGAACCCCAAGCCTCGCCCGAAGACCGTCAAGCGCGCGATTCCCCTCGGGGACGTCATCGAGCTCACGGACTCCGAGGACGACAACGCCCGCGCTGGACCGTCGCGCAGCCAGGCTGCGCGTCGTGCCGGGCCATCGCGGGCACCCTCGGTTCGTGCAGGGCGGTCGCAGGCTAAGAGGGACGGGCTCGTGGCCCCTATCCTGCACGAACCTCTACCCGCCCCAGCCCCGGCTCGGGTCCCTACGCCGCCTATCGTTCGGCTACCAGTCCCTTTTGCTTTGGAAAATCCGCTGTTCCTCCCGGACGCGTTCGATGACGAGATCGACTTTGGGTTCGGACAGCCGGCTATGCTAGAACCTCCTCGGGCTCCTCCGCTGGAGCCGGCTCCACTTCCGCCAGCTCCTGCCCCTCAGGCTCTCCGAAACAGTCCCCCACCTCAAGCTCCAGAGCCTATAGTCGTCCCAGAACAAGACGAAGAGCCCGCGTTCGACGTGTACGTTGCGCAGGTGCTCGAGATCATCCCTGACGCGCTGCCCGCGCACGTCTTCTCGCTGATCGAGCAGTACTACCCGAATCACAAGGACCGGGTCGTTGAGACTGTCTTGCATAACCTTTTCGAGAACCCGGACTACCCAAAGGCAGATGCCAAGGGAAAGGGTAAGCGGAAGAGGGAAGGGGAGGGGGAGCCGCAGGACCGTGCTGTGAAGCCGAAGGTCGACTACGGCGACAAGACGCGGAGGAGGGAAGGAGGTCAGCACTATGTCGCTCTCGCTCTCGTAAGTCGCGTCTCCCGTCCGACACGATACAAGCTCGTGATTGATTTGTGGGGGCAACCACCGCAGGAAGCACTCGACAGCGAGTTCGTCTATATACCCTCCGCACACATCCGCGCCGTCTTCAACGCGCACAGTATGCTCTACGCCCCGACGTATCTCGAGCTGCTAGCGCAGCAGCGCCGCGTGCCACTCCCATATAAACCGATGATGCGCCCGCGGAACAAGGGCAAGGGTAAACGCGTGCAGAAACACGACGACGAGCTGGATCTGGAGATGCAGTGGGTGAGGGAGAGGCTGGAAGAGGAGGAGGCTCGGCGCGTCGCCGAGGCGGAAGAGGAGGCGAGGTTGAAGGAGGAGGGTGGGATCGAGTGCGGGTGCTGTTTTTGCGAGTATCCTTTCGTGAGTGGTCTTTGCGCGGTAGTCTCCGTATATCGTTCTCATAGGGCTGCTTCCCATGCTGTCTCGCGGTGTAATGGACGTTTAGGACAAAATGATTCAATGTCCGGAGGCACACCTGTTCTGCACATCGTGCATGTTGACGTACGCGGAGACGAAACTCGGCGAGCACGACGCGCGGATTGTCTGCATGGACCAGTCCGGGTGCAAGCTCGCGTTCCCAGAGTCCGAGCTCCGTCGGTTTCTCACCCCAAAGCTCCTCGAGCTCTACGAGCGTGTCAAGCAACGGAAGGAGATCGAGGCCGCCGGCCTGGAGGGGCTCGAGGAGTGCCCGTTTTGCGAGTACAAGGTCGTGATTGAGAACGACGAGGAACGGCTCTTCCGGTGCGAGAACGAGGGCTGCGGAGCCGTGACGTGCAGGAAGTGCAAGAAGCTGGTGCGTGTCCTGCCCCATCTGCCATCGGCTAGCCACTCGACATCCTCCTGCCCTACTTTCTTCTCACATCTGATTGGGTATGGACTACCGTGCCTCGTGTCTACTGCTCCTCCCATTCTTTCTCCCTTTCGCTGTCACGCGTGGGTGTGGGCGCGCGTTTCGTGGCGCGGGCTTCCTGATCTCGGGGTGTACGCGATCCTTGTTCCTTGTTTGAGCCGTAGGCCGCCTTCTCTCCCTGTTGTTCGGGCGTCCCCGCCTCATGTCCACATACGCGATGCCCGACGTCCTACGGGCCAGTTCTTGATCTTTGTTATGTTATTCTGTGAACGGAAGTCTGTCATCGATGCTGACGGTATCTTTCTCCGCTTGCCATCGGGCGACAGGACCATCTGCCCAAAAGTTGCAAAGGTGGGTCGTGGTGGTTTGGACTTTTGGCATCGGGCGGTGCGTTTCGCTAACGGGACTTGTCCGTCTACCGGGGATTGTGCCTTTCCAGAAGCCGAAGATGACAAGAAGCTTGACGCACGACACGCGATCGAGGAAGCCATGAGTGCGTGTGCTCCACCCATCTCCGTGCACCCAATTTCTTGTGGCTGAAAGCTGTGTTCGGCTCCACCCTTAGCTCACGCGCTAATGCGTAACTGCCCCAAGTGCCAGAAAGGTGCGTGTCTGTCGCAGTCAGGTAAAGTGTCTTTCACGGAAACGAACTGTGTATCTGTGGTTGCCCCTCGCCATGCGGCGCGTGTTCAGCGTTCATCAAGGAAATGGGGGTACGTGCGGCGGCGTTGCACTTCGCGTCGGAAACTAATAGCCATCTATGGCATTTTTGGCAGTGCAATAAGATGACTTGCCCAAACTGTGGCACCTTGTCATGCTACATCTGCCGCAAAATCATACAAGGTTATGATCACTTCAACCAGGCGAGTCCTAGCCAAATCAAGTCATGTCGAGCGCTACAGTGACACGGAAATGAAAACCTCCAGCAACCTCCATATTCGCAGAAAGCTAACCCGAACAAGTGCGCCCTCTGGGACGCCTCAGGGGTGGAAGGACGCCATAGCGACGAGGTGCGTCCGTTTAGCCGTTGTATCGCGTTTGGCATAGAGACTGACGGTTACGATTTGCGAAGGTGGCTGCTGCTGCCAAGAGAGCGCTCGAGGAATACAGACGTGCGCATCCCGAAATCGACGAAAAAGATCTTCATGTCGAATTACCACCTCCACCTCCACCTCCGGCTCCCGGACCTGCCCGTGTCGGCGCTCCAGCGCATCCTCATTTGCCTCCGCATCCTCAGGGAGTAGCACAAGCCCACGTTCACCAGGGATTTGCAGGTGTTCAGATGCGAGTCGCTCGTGCTCATGCGGCTGCCCAGGCGGCCATAGAGCTTGTGCAACAGCAACAACAGCAGCAGCAGCGACTCCAGCAGGCGTTCCTTCCCAGGCTGGTTCAGGCAGCAGGGCCTGTATTCAACTTCCAGCTGCACATCAACCACAATCAACCTCAAGCGGGTCCGGCGCATCCTCAACCCGGCCCTGTTCTCGCCCCTGCTCTACCCCCACTTCCGGTCGCAGCCCCTATTCGTGCGCGTGCGCGAAGACCCGCCCGCGCTCGTGCACGAAGATAATTAAACAAGTGCCTTGCATCAGGTCCAGTCGTGCGGCTGCTTCGTTCGGTGGTGACAATCGTGGCTATGCCTTGCGTTCATCGCGTCTCCTTCTTTGACTACACTTCATTCCATGCCTCAGCCATGACGCTGCGCCACCTTGTCTGACTTTCCGCGCCGTATTCTATCATCTCCAATATTCTCCTGTTTCATCTAGGCCGATGCGATTCTGGTTTCCCACCTCGGTATGTTGACATGATATCACGCCGCTCTCGGCGAGCGAAACTCATGTAATACTCAATATCGTCGTTCACGGCGGCACAAGATGTGCCGGTTGACGTCGTGTATTACCTCGTCTGTCAGTACTGCGGCGTCCACGGCGGTGCTGTGCCATGACTGCTCGATGCAGACTGTTCGGCCCACCTGGCGTGCAATTCGCATAATTTGGGTGTCGTGCTATATCCGTGGGGCGCAGCCAAGATGAAAACCGAGCGATGCTAAGTCTCACGAACAGGCCGCAGTGCTCCGAAGACCAATGAGCAGACCCCGCCAAATACCTTGGACGCGTTTGATTTGACCGAGAGTCCAACGCATGTCGTGATTGGCTACTGAGTGGTGTCTCGGGTGCTTTTGCGGTCTGTGTTTCGCAAGACGCGTAGCGACAACGCTTCCTTCTTGGCGTAGAAGAGCCATTGTCAAGGCGCAGTTAACTAACCTCCGCCTCTTGTTTCGAGAACAGGAGCCCAGTCTGCTCGTCCGCAGTAAAGAAGGGCTTGGTGTCAACATATTGCTTAATGCTCAGGCGAAGCCATCGAGATAGGTCCAAAGGAGCTGGCGACGTAAGGCAAGCGGCGCACCGCCACTCCCAACATGGTAATGATCGCGGAGGATCTGCCTGTGCTTATTTGTTTCACCTCGGCCTGCCCAGCCAAGCCTTCGTCCACGGCCTCGTCCACAACAGACACCATCCTGCCAACATCCCACGCCTGCATGCACACCTAAGATGAGTGTGCCATGGCCATAGATTCGTCACGACGGCCATGAACCCATCGCTGCGGGCTATGGTCGACGGGAGACGCAAATGATGACTGCCACGTTCAAAAGAAGTTCTTGGGGCGTAGCGGGCTCCACCAGGTAATAGCACCTTGGCCAAAACGTTTCGTCCGAGGCTTTCACAGCTAACAGCTCTTCCTTGGCTCGAGCCCATCATTGGCCCGTCTAGCTCTTGGCACGAGACCGCACCGCCGCTTGCCTTCGCCTTTCGACCCCGCGAGCTCAACCATTGTCGCGTATGGCCTAGCCGACTGCCTGCGTGGCTTCGTTTAGTGAAGTTTATATACTTAGGACGAACGAGAAGCAGCCTGCCCGTCGAGCACGCTGAGCGTCTCTGCCCCTGCCTGGTGCTCGTCGTATCGTGTTCTTTCTCCACCCTCCCTCGTCCAGCCCTGCCGCGGCACGGTCTGCGTCCCCGTCTTTACACGGTCATTTTGTTTTTGTTCCGTATAATTGGGTGTCGGTCCTGCCTGCTCTCTCCCCCTCCTGTTGACTGTTCAGCGCACTACCATCTGTCCTGCTTTTGGCTCGATTACTATGAACTTCTACCAAAGTCATGATGTCGTGCTTCCCACTCGGGCCGGCCAACCACTCTCACCTATAGCTGAGGAGCAACCACCCAAGGTCAGTTCCTTGGCGCGTCGTATCCATGGCTGGAGCTGGCAAGCGGTAAGTTGTCCCATACGGTCTGTCCTCCACCTGATCTGACAGCGCTGTAGTTTCCCATTGGTATGGGTACCGGAGCGGTGTACGTCACTTTGTCCGGGCTGAAGGAGCACTCGAGCACCTTGACCCATGTCGAGACGGTCTTCTACTTCTTGAATATGGCTCTCTTCCTCCTGAACATCACGACTCTGGCAATCCAGCTTGCTTGTGAGTGGCTCTCCGCGCATTACATGGGGTGCCTCTGTTGACCCTTGCGGCGTAGTGTATCCCAGGCAGGCACTCCGTCTCATCAAAGACCCCGTGAAGGGCATCTTCGTGCCTCTCGTAGTGCTTTCGTTCGCCACTATCCTCATTGGAACCGTCAAATACGCCGTTCCGACCGGCCATGTGCATCCGGATTTCATCTACGCCCTCTTCTGGTATTTCGCACTTCATCGACGAAGGAACACGCGATACTATCTCACCTCTGGTTTTATAGGGTCTACGTGGCGTTTGCCTGCATCGTCTGTTTTCCGATGCTGATGATATGGTTCAACAAGCCGCACGACCTTACCACTTTCACTCCTGCCTGGGCATTCCTGGTATGTGCTGCTTATCACCTCGTAGTACGGCAGCGACTAAGTGGCCACGCCGTGCCCTCGTACGGTACTAGGTTTTCCCAATGGTAAGGCGCAATCGCTCCGTGTGGAACCGGACTGCGTACTGAATAGCAGGACGAATAGATGCTTGTCGGTGTGGTCGCATTCAATGTGCTAGATGTCATACCATCGAACGACCAGCGCGCCATCGGCGTCCTCCTCACAGGATACGTCTTTCAAGGTTCGTTGGCTCACCACTCGAAGTCCTCGGAGCGCATAGCTAAGCGGTACTCTTATTCAGGCCTCGGGTTCTTCATGACCTTCTTCTACCTCTGCATCTATATTATCCGGTGAGTTACTTGCCCCGGAGCGCGCTGCCCATAGAGAGAAGCCTGTTCTGATGACGTCTGCGAATTACAAATAGGATCATGACCGTGAGTGATTTAGTTGCTGCGTCCGATCAGTTCCGTAACACGGCTCGCTCCCGCTCTAGACGGGGTTCCTGGACGGACACCAAGCAAACGGTGCTTTTGTGGCTGTTGGGCCCCCGGGCTTCACCGCACTTGCGCTCATCAAGCTCGGTGCGAAGGCAATGGAGATGTACGTCTTCAGTCCGCATATCACCATATTTGGCGAGTGCTAAGAATTGCCGATACCGGCCTTTGCGCGTACGCTTGACGCCCGCTGTAGTTTGCCGTTGCATGGTCTCGTGAGTGCGAGTGCTGGCGAGATCTGGTACTCGGCGTCCGTTATGTCAGGCCTCATGCTCTTCGGGCTTGCCGTGTTTCTGTTCCTCTTCGGTCTCTTGCCTTACTGGTTCAAGCTCCACAAGCACCTTCATGAGATCTTAGGATGTGAGTGACACGATCTCATTGCGCGCTCCCTGGGAATGTCGTATGTTGATCATATACATCCTATGTAGGCTGGGCGCTGACGTTCCCTAATGGTGCGAGCATGCCCGTGATTCTATCCCAATCTATCTCCTAACCGACGCTGTCATGCAGTCGGCTGGATCTCCACTATCCGCGTCCTCGGGGACATCTTCGAGCTGCGGGGCTTCCACACCTGGCACCTCGTCATGACCATCCTCATGTGCGCGGTCTGGCTGATTCTCTTCTTCCTCACCGCATGGGCCTTCGTCAAGGGCAAGATCTTCATGGCGAAGCCAGAGGAAGTCATCCAGGACTCGGTCGATCGCAAGATGAGCTCGCAGACGGCTTCGGACCGGGGTTCCTCCGGAAGCGGTTACCACAAAGAAGCTCATGGACGCGTTTAATTTCCGGTCGTTCCTACGCTCTCGGACGTGCCTTGGCCTCTCCTTCTCCTTCACTCCTTCTAGTCCCGCGTGTGCGGATAGAGCTGAGCTTCGGCGGGGGAGTGGGCGCACCGTGTCCCTGGGCGTGCTCGCAGCTGATTGATTGAGCAGGCCCGCGGTGTGCCTTCCCCGCGGCACTGGCTGTGCGCAATTTTTCAAGGTTCATGATTTGGCTTGATGACGATTCGTACAGGACTGTGCGTAGACGACACGGACGCTCGGACGATTGTCTACCGTAGATAGAGTTCGGTCAGCAGCCTCGCATACGCAATAGAGCACCCACCCATCACAATTCCTTAGACCATGGACATACTACTTTCTCTATAGACTTGCACACATCGCTTTACATCGGACACGTCTTGCTCGTATATTACCTTTCTGGACATTTTGCGTTCATCGTATAGTCGTAGGCACACCACCTCCGTGAAGTGAATACGCGTTTGCACATCGCCATGTTGGTCGTATGTCACCGCAGCGAAGATTTCGCGAGGCGTAGCGCGATTTCTGTCCACATCCTATGCGTGAGGGGCGCGGCGCCGACTCGCGTGGAGAAGCGCGTCAGGGCGACCGTAAGCAGGAGGTTGGGATTGTCCGCGAATCCTGGAGCTGTGGTCATCGCCAGTGGTCCTCGCACCGGCACAGCTTGATCGACACAAAAAATCAATTGGACGTCAGAGCGCCCGCTTCCCGGGCACTTGTACCTGCCTATTCCGGACCCGAATTCGTTGGGCTGGACTACCGCTGGCGAAAATTGCCGGTGAGGCGCAGCTCGTTAGCTCCCGACATCCTCGTGCTCGCCCGTCCGGAGCGACGCAGATATTGCACCTTACGGCGAGAAGCGCATGGCAGAAGTGGCAGGTCGGGTACGCGGACGCCGCACCTGCGCGCTGCGTTCGATTCGCCGAGCCCTGCTATGACGGACGATCCTCCTCGCTGGCAGGGTCCATTAATGTTAGCAGCAGACGACGGTAGCGAGAGCGACAGCGCTGTGTACTCCGAGATCCAACGGGTCAGAACGTAGATGGGTGCCGGGAAGCGTCGCTGTGGAGCCATCGCATTGGGACCGTGGAGTGCAGGTGAGTGGAGAACTGTGTTTTGTCACTCATTGTCGTCGTGCTCCCTATCAGCAATTGAAGCTTGACTGGCGAAACATGTTCTAGAGGAAAGCGAGAAGAAACGATCATGATGCGGTCGAGGAAGTTTCATTCGTCGGACTTGTCGTTGATTTCCATGGGAGGAGTGTGTACGAAGTCGAGGCGTGGGTAGATGGGCTGTAGCTGTTCGAAGCGTGACTTGGACCGAAAGCTGAGACGCCTCCGCGAACGTGGCCTGGCAGGAGGAGGGGAAGCGCCATAGCCCAGGGTGGCAGGGCTGCGTAATCCTTCTTAGCTCCCCATCGCTCCCGCGCGCATTCGAAGAAGGCGTCTGGCATGGCGTGTTCTTCGCTCGCTCACAGGCCTCCGAATTCCATTGTTTTCGCCCGCACCCCCAGCCCGACTTCACAGCAACCCGGCAAATTCCCAGACGTAACGTCATGCCCCTTCCAGCCCTGCCGCAAACGTCCACCCCTCCGCCGGCCCACGGATCACGGTCCTCTCAGCGTAATTCTTTGCATGCGCCAGATTCTTTCATTTCTTTGCATACCACGCTTGTCATGCGGTGCTTGCGTTGCGTCTGCTCTGCCGCTCGAGCTATTCCGAGGAAAGTGATTGAGTTCCCTTGACGTGAGGGCTATCTCCGACAGTGCGGGTCTCAGCACTTGGGAGACTCCGTTTCCGCAAGTGGATTGGTACATCGATATGGTCCACAGTGCCGTACAGGGTTTCTACAAACCGGCCCAAGGTCATGAGCGCCCACAATCTCTTCAAATGTCGCGAGGCAGTCTCCCTTCGCTTCACCACTCAGTTCTCCCCTTCGATAACCCTCCCCGATCTCCTCCTCCCCAGGAGTCCCTCTCACTACCATATAACCTTCGGCTCTACTCTCTTCCAGCATGTCTTTCGAGACCGCCCCCGCAAACCCCACCAAGAACTTTCAGACCATCCTCGCTGGTCGCAAATGCTACCGTATGTCGAAGGACAAGAATGAGGTCGTTTGGCCTCCGCACCTTGAACGGGCACTTATGGAAGGTCTGCCCCCCTTCTCGCCCTTTCTCTAATCTCTGTAACTAAGCTATTTGCAGGTCTCGAAAAGTATACGCCCGCCGAGTCCAAGTCCCCCCGAGGCTTGACACGCTTCCCAAATCGCAACAAGTTCATCGCGGAGTACATTCTCAAGAAAACCGGCGAGATCCGGACGGCCAAACAAGTCGGCAGCCGCATCCAGCAGCTGAGAGACACCAGTGCGGGCAAAACAAGTGAGTATCGCGATTGATAGACGGGGATTGTGGATGCCAGCATCTGCCCCCCCCGGTATCTGTCTGTACGCCAGTTGATCGAGAATCTGACTTCTCTTCCCGTAGTCATGAAGGCGATTTCCGATCGCCATTATGAGATGATGCATCCCACCAGGCCGAGCGAGCCGCCGCAAGACATGGGGATGGCCGACGTCTACTTCAACGGGAACGGAGGCATGCTTCCTCCCATGAATCAAGTCATCCACGTGTACATCAGCGTCCCTACGCCTTCCGCCGCCTGGACCGAGACGTACGGCCAGACGTCGCGCCAAACAGAGGTCAACATCCTCTCAAGCTCGGCGTACTCTTGGGGCGAGCCCCGGCCTCTCCGGGCCATCGACCCAACTGTGACGTTCACGTCTCCAGCCCCGATGACCTTGTGGTCGAGTTTCACCGTTTATTGCGGCTCGACGGTCATGCACATCGACCAACCTAAGGCGATGAAGATGCGCATGACGGACGGGTTCGGCACGAGCTCCTACCTACACTGCGCAACGCTCGCACCCGGCTACTGGGATACTCTCTGCACCTGTGCCGGTACGCCCTTCATTCCTCCACGTCTCGTGGCAGGACGCTTCCCTGACTTGTTTCTGTCTCCAGACCTGTCGCCGTACATCATCGTCCAGGAGATCACCAAGCAGCCGGCCAACCCGACGCAGAAGCCGATCCCAGTGATGATGATCCACTACCACTTCAACACGACGAGCGCACCGCCGCTGTCGCCCTTCGCGCTTGCCGACGACGATCTCGAGGTGCGCATTATTTTCTATTCGCCGGGATCCCCACGCCCCGCCCCTTATCCCTGTCCCCCTGCCGCCCTGTCTCCTGTGATCCCGGCGAGCCTCTCTTCCATGTCCGCGCCTGTGCGACCCACGCTGACCCGCGCCTCCCCCCCTCTTCTTCCTTCTGCCCGCGCCACAGGTGGATTACGAGAGCGACGAGATGCTCCCACCCGCGACCGCCCACGCGCTCAGCACGAGCTCCGACTCGCCGTACCCCAGCGACCGCGACAGCTCGCCGTCGTACTCGATCCCCGGCTTCTGCTCGCAGCCGCTGAGCCCGGTCGAGTGGACCTCGGCGACCCAGCCGGCCTGGGCGTACACGCACGGCCAGGGCCAACACCACAGTCAGCAGCTTCCCCTACCCCTGCCCCACCCCACCGTGTCGGCGGGGAGCAGCAGCAGCCAGGCTTCTGCTTCGCAGCTTGCGCCGTCCGGGTACGCCAGCGCGGGTGGGGCGTATGGCATGCCCCCGGTGGCGCCGCAGCACCAGTCGCGAGGGTACCACTCCGCGTTCTGAGTTCTGAGCCTGCTGTCGTGGGCTGGTGTCTCGAGTTTCAGCATTGGCATTGGATCGGACTCCCTCTGCATTTGGCTTGCGCGCACATAACAGCACCCCCGTCGTCGGACTGTCGCGTGGCCGCCGTCGTCGTCGTCACCGTCTCGGCCATACATTATTTGCTCATAGAATTGCACCGACCCCCCCACTGTATATCTAGCCAGTATAGGTTTTGCGCTATTTATTCGCCCCGGTTGTTGTTGTCCACGCTTTCTTGTAGTTGTACTATCGCTATGCGCTCTCGTTGCATTACAGACATCTCGGTTACTACCCGTTACTGCTGTCTATGCTTAGCATGTCTTTCCAGGCAATGATATACCCAGTGATCAAACATCTTCTCTGCGTATGCGCACTGTCAGACGTCAGCTTTTCGCCGGTCCCGGAGGTCGCCAGGCGCGCCGCGCCAGGCACTCGTCACCATAGTGGCCCACGCAGGACACTCGCAGTGGCAGCGTGGCCTGTAGCGCCGGGGGGTGGCATGTTCACAGCTCCCGCTGAAACCAGAGTCGCGGGACGAATTCGATAATCGGCACACCTCACGTCATCGTGGGACACCCAGACCGTCAAGTAGATCCGTCCAGTGGAATTCGAAGGCTCCCCGATTCCTGGAAGGCATGATGTTCCCAAGTGCCGCAGCCCTGGCGCCGGGGAGAGGCCGCGGGAGGCGCCCGAGGGAGGTAAGGCCGGGCGTGAGTCTAATGCCCGGCTTCGCGCGCGGACTATGCAAACACTCCGTGCTCGTCGTCCTCCGCCCTGTCTGCACCCGCGCGCGCGCAGGGCTGGCGGAAGAAGCAGGTGCGGCACCCGGGTCTGGGCGCGCGGAGGCGAGATCAGGTCGTCAGATTCCGACGGCCACCAGCTGTGCTATAGTGCCCGCTAGAACCACCGCAAGTGCGCGTGCGGCCGCGGGTGAACGTATGTGTCGGTGCGCCCATATAGATATAGTGCGTATACATGCAGATTGCATTACATTGCCCCAGGGCCGGGCGGAGGAGGCGTGGGCTTCTAGCCCCGCCGTGCGGAGACACCTCGGGCGGGGGGGGGGGGGGCCGTTCGGTGCGCGACCCTGCAAGTGCTGCCGCGACATATCGCTCGAGATGCGCTGCGTACAGGACACCGACTGTCGCAGGACCACCTTCTCGAAGGTGGAGGCAGCGTCGCGGACGCGGGCTCAGCCCTGCTCCCTCCGATTGCGCTCGCGAGCCCGAGTCCGAGCTGTCAAAGAGGGCGAGGGGGAGGACGTTTGCGGGAATTGGATGGACGAGATGCGTCCGCGGTGACGCGTGCTGCGTACGGGTTTTGTGGCGTACCGGGTGGGCGGCCGCGCGATGGGTGTGCGTTCGCGTTGGTCGCCGGCGAGGAAGGGTCTGGGTTGCCTGACGCTGTCAGTGTCCTGTCCTGTCGTGGGTGCCAGGACTGTGGGGTAGAGCTGGCGCGCGTTCGCGGGAAGGAGACGCCAGCGCGAGCGTGGCGTTAACAAGGAAAGCCAGTAGCCAGAATACGTCGGCGTCGGCGCACACGGACCGTTTCGAGCGCAGCGGCCTGTCGGAGAGTGCTACGGGGAGTGGATGGGAAACGCCATGCCCTTCTGGGCCTCACGTTGGTCGCTCAGAACAAGAGTGCGTGCAGATTCCGGCTGCTCGCCCTCGTAGGGGGTGGTCGGCGGCGAAGGTCCGACGTCGCCCATACTTCGCCCATCTCACATCGCGCGTCGCGTGCATCGCATGGCGCACACGAATCGTATTGGAAGCTGTCCGCAGTACGTACGAGTACTCTGACTCGCGACTCCAACTTCGGGTGTCCGTCGAAGTGGGGCTCTTACTAGTAGTCGGCCGGCGTTGGCTTTCGTATTCTCATGACGAACAAAGTGCCGATGCTGGGGGCAAGCCCGCAGTGCACTCGAGCTGCCGTATCGGGATCTAGCTCCAGGGTCCCATGCCGATAGGATCGATGATGGAATGTGAACGTAAATCTGGACGTGGACGTCGGGATGTCGATGGACAGCACTTGCGGCGGAGAAAGACGGCCAATCATTGACAGCGGCCTCGCACTGTGAGTGTGCGACGTGCGTAAGTATGTAGTACTTATGTAGCATTATGCTTCCTGTACATATTCAAGATCGGATCAGAGGGTTACGCCCAGCTGTCGACATCAGATACCCAGCATCATTCAAACGTCTGAACGAGGTTCAGCTCGCGCGATATCCACGTGTGCCTGCACATCAGCCTGTCAGCGTGTTCTTGTCAGTCGTTTGATGGCATATAGCAGCAGGTTGGTAACGAGACCTGCATCTACTATGGAATGCGATCAGGCTATTACGACACAACGCCCGACAGCTTCCTCCGGATCGGGGAATTTCACGGCTCCCAAGCTCTGAATCAATACCGTTGGTCAGCGTGGGCCTGCTTTTTGTAAGATGACCCGAGTCGTGGCGTAGGCCAGTGAAAGTCAGAAAGCAGAGAAGTTCCTGAGGCGTCGTGTTTTTGTTGCGAGTGGACGACGTGCCGCAGCGGAATCAAACTCCGAGTGGGAGCGACCTATAACATGGGAATGCTGAACATCAGCATGAGGTACCGATGGACCGGCTGCAGCGTTTGTGCCCAGCGAGGAACCGAAGGGTGCCAGGAGTAGCTGTGAACTCCTCGGTGGCGGACTGAACGACCATATGGTCGCACAGATGGTACGTTATCGAGGAGGCATATGGCCCCGAGGCAGGGAGAATAAGCGATAGCAGAGGCGAAGAGAAGCGGGATATCAGAGTCATCGCATCGTTTTCATGCTCGTTTAACTCGTAGTTCGTTTCCGACAAGACTACGTCGGGAGACGCCTCCAGCTAACTTGCCATCTAAGGACGTCAGAACGTCGAGTTCGCGCCCCCGTTCCTAGGATTGCACTGCCCGACTCCCAAACCGAGGCTGCTGGAGCGTAGATCATGTCAAACGACATGGCATCACGATCGTTTGCGCAATCACTGTATGTGGAGGTTCCGGCAGACATTTAGCTTTACGTACGCAGGAGGTTATTCGACAACTACGCCGATGGTCAGTATCCACGAGGCAGGCCCTCTATACCGGGTGACAGAACGTGGTGCAACGCGCCGGAACGGAAGTGCGCCACTGATACGTCGGCGCATCGACTCTCACCCGAAGCCTCTCCCATAACCAACATATGTATCCTCCGATCGGTCAAAAACAGATTCTTGAACGTGATCGTCTCCGCTCGACGGTCTCAGAAACACGACTCGTAAATGATGAAGGTCACGGCGGACGTCCTGTGGAAACCAAGTGGCGGGGCGATATCCGATTTCGGGCGCGATGCGAAGTCCTCTGCTGGTTGCAATACTACAGGACCTGAATCAGGAGAAGTCGGGTGCGGCTGCAGATGAGAGGCTCCAAGAGGTGGAGGAGGGTCCTCGTGGTTGGCAGCGGCGTCCCCGCCAGGGCGCGTATCCGCACATGACCGCGTCCAAATCGGGGCGCCGCCAGCGCCCTTGCCGAGCCGACGATGTCCTTTCGTCGTCACCCACCACTCGCCGTCATCCCCCCTGCATCGTACTCACTGCCTTGCACCTCCTCCGCGACCAGGCTCAATCCTGTCCTTACGGCAGACGTAGAAAGCAGGCCCTGAAGCGTGCGCATTTGATCAACAGAGTTCTGTCGAACTGGCTGTGTTCCGCTCGGTACCGTCCCGGCCCGACCTCGCACTCGTCCGTCGTATTCCCCTTGCTCCCGAGCGCTGGTGACACCGCACTCGTCGACATATTCGACGTCCCCCACAGCCTACTCACTCGTCTACTCTAATGGCCGACGAGCAAGACGTCCTCCAGGAGCCAAAGCTGGCGCCAGTGTCTACCGACGCCTCCGAGCCCGAGCCCGCGGGGAAGAACGAGCTGTGGGTTAACCCAGCCCCTCCACTGCCGAGGACTTCATATCGCCCGGAGAACGCTCTGGATGACATTCCTGCGATATCCTATGCTCTCCACGTCTTCCTGCGGTCTCACATGGTCGAGTCCGAAGAGTTCTGCAAGGAATACGACCCGAGGATGTGAGTTGCCTTCTTCATCGTGTTGGTCGCGCGTCATTCATCACACATCCCTCTGCCTCTGCCCTTCGGGAAATTTGCCCCCTCACTGTCGCCTGGCTGCTGTCGTGGACCACTTGGACGCGTGCAGGGAACGGCTGTATGTCGCCACAGGTTTCGGCCTGATCCAGTGTGTGAAGGGCCTGATGTCTTTCGAGGACGAGGTGAGTACAGTTTACCTACCCTAAATCTCGTACTTCCCTTCATCCCCCCATGTTTCATCACTTTTCTGCTGTTGAGCGCTGCAGTTGGTGAGATGAGATAGACCGCTTGGAGTGTTCAGGCCTATTCCGACGACCAAGGCATTTGGTCACCCAGTTATGGTTGGGAGTTTTCACATAACCTGCTAGCGGACGTGCGATGTCCTGGATGGGCGTCGGTGCAATCCCACGGACTAGTTCAACGACTTGCCTTTTCTTATTTGGCTGGCTTATTCAACATCATGCGAGCCGTGTAGCTGTTGAGTTGCCGGACATACGCCAGATGCTGTCTGCCGTATCTTCGTCTCATGGCCTGCCGCTCTGCCACAGGAGAAATGTTTCGGGCACTGTGGAATCGCCGGACATGAGATATCTAACGGCTCTCCCCGGATATGTCTCGGAGAAAGACAATGATGCAGAGGCTCGGGCCCTATGTCTTGCTTGCCAAGCAAGGCGTCTGAGCTCCCAGAATATCAATCCTACTCGCACGGATCTCTACACCTCGTGCGCTTGCGTGCTCCCTTGCGAGCGAGCGCACCGCCGAGTTGGCAACGCTCAGGGGATTAATGTGCGCCGGACCAAGCCGAGCTATTGCGCACAGGCTCATGCCTGGTATCAACTTCGTTTACGGTTGATTTGCGGGCTTGACCGTGCGTTGTCCACGGATCTCGAAAACGGCGTCGATTCTGGATAGAACGTCCGAGGGCTGATTCTGACGCGTCCGCTTCCCCATCTTCGTCAGGGTTAACTAACCCACCCTAGCATGACACGTCGACCTTGGTGCGGACTGGGTGGTGCGTCGTACATCGTGCGATGCTCCGTGATCGTGGTTCGCAGACCATTTATTTTCCCAGTGGATGGAAACTTGAAGACGCGCCTCTCGCAGTCCCCTGTGGCGCCCGGTGGGTGGTTGGGTGCAAGACAGATGCCTCGAGAGCTATCTCTTTTGGTGGATTCGCGCCCATTTCAAAGACAATCTTCGTCAGTGGCACTGCGTCAATTTACGCAGTTCGGCGGGCGGTGACAACCAGCGCACTCTGGCCATCCCTCTAGTAAAAATGTGGCTCATCGGATTCCTTGACTGTCCCTTCTTGGCCGAAACATGCACTACGGGGGCGTCGTTCTCTAACTAGCGGATACGCCCCGGTTTCCATCAGGCAGGCTGAATGCATGTTCTCGAATATCATCTCGCGGTGTTTCGTGGGTGGTGATTGTGGAATTGAGATGCGTTCTTCTGCTTTGACTTTCCGGTTGCACTCTGCCCTCAGAATGTCCTGAATCGGCTTGTGCCGTTTCCGGCTGTGCACGTGAGGCTGTTCCTCATGTTTCTATTCTCGGTACAAAACCTCGATTTCCCCTTCGACTCTTCCATCTTCCATTCTGATACAATGTTAATCATTCATCCGCAGGATTTAGTCGATGCCATCGCAAAAGTCCGACACGGCAATGGCATTGCCAGCCAGCACAGGAAGCGTGCGGCATCACTCCCTACTCGCTTGGCCGGCCTAGTGGTCGGCTCCCTGAACACCTCGGGCGTCGGATTCATCAAGAGCATGACTCCCGTAGAACGGCATGCTGAGCTAGTTTACGCTGAGAGCTTGTTCGAGAAGGTGAGTGGTTCAAGGTCGAAGTTCATCTCAATTCGGTCTCCGCTTCTTCTCGGGCAGGTGTGCTGTCATTATGTGGTTTCGAACCCGAACGGTCATGGCCTAATCCAGGTCAGAAGTCCGGTACTGCGGTTTTACTCAGGTCGTCCCCAGATCTCCGTGTGCTTCAGGCGGAGCTAAGTCGTGGTAAGCGGCCTTGGGGGAACATCTTGCTCGAACGTCCGAGGGGTAAAGGCTCCGACGCTCGTGAGATTCAAACCACAGACGTCTCGGACTGACTGCCACAGGCCAGCGTGGGCTGTTCGCCCCGACGTTCTGCTTGATATCCATCGGGGATTGAACTCTCTACGTTCTCTTCCAAGTTTCAGTCTTTTCGTGGGTTTGTTTGGTGACCGGGCTTATCATGTTGCGGGTCCCGTAGCCCCCTTTCCATCTGCGTGTTGATTGCATTCTTCAAACCTTACAATCAAGGGCCCAGGCGCCGAGATCAGCTTGTGCCGACATCGGGGCACTGCCACCGTGCATCCCCTCTCGTTGACACTGGTATGATTGCTGTTGGACTCATATGGCAAGGCACGTCGCGAGAGCCATTGGAGGTCCGGAATAGGAGGCAAAACGCCTCTTCACGCGTATGAATCGTTGCTAGCGATCTCACGTCGATGAGCTGGATGCACCTCGTCTTCTGAGATTCTCCGGAACCCTCTACACACTTTGGCCTTCTCGGATTGGGGCTCAGCCAAAGCTGCGGGTGTGCTCGAAGTCGGTGTGTCTGCGATCAGCGACGGATCCTTCTGTGGTCGGTGATAGGACGAGGATCTCACGAATGCCACACACCAACTTGGTTATTCGCTTGCGAAGTCAACGTGCATGGAAGACCACACGGCCTTCGTCCGATTGCGCTCACGGCCTTTGTAAAGTCCGATCTTCTAGCTTTTCATGAGACTGGACGATACCGATTACTCACGAGACGTTTCCTGGAGCGCAAGTTTCCATATCCGACTGGTGTGTGACGTCGTGGCTTTTTTGTACAATGTAGCGTATGTTCGCCACATTGTACAGAATAATCCTAGTAAGGTTTGGCCCTGTACAGACTACCCACGCAAGATTGTGTACTGAAGGTCGGAGAGAACCTTTGGCTTTTACCTCATGGGCATGTTCGCCGGCCTGCGAATTTGTCTATGGTGCCCTGGGTGACTGCTCCGCCGCGGACGCGGTGCTGATGTTGTGCCTCTATTCGGCTACTCAAGGCTGCACATTCATGCATTCTCACTCTCCCTATTTTCTCAGGCCCTGTTGGGTATCGTATATTCCGGAGACTGGCTTGCGTTCATCAAGGAAGCGTATGTACCGTACCGTTTGTTCCCCAAATTAGCGCGATTGTTTATCACTCCGTTTCAGCCTGAACATGAGAACCACAATCAGCATCTACCGCCAGCTCGGCAAGTACATCGAGGCTATGGACGCGGAAGCTCAAGCCAAAGGCAAGGGTCCCGAGGACATATCCATCGACGCCGATTTCCGATCCGGTGTCTACCTTGGCGTCGGCCTCTCAAACCTTATACTGTCGGTGATGCCGTCACGCCTGCTAACTATCGTCGAGCTTTTTGGGTACAAGGGCGACCGCCACGCGGGCCTCGCGTACCTACAACGGGCAGGAGGCTGGACAGCCGAGTCGGACGAGCCCTCGGTCGGCCTAGGTACGTCTATCTCCGTTCATTCCTTCGCTGCTCTGCTCATCGGCCCACCCTCGATCACGTGTTGGTTTTGACGCACGGCATGTGTGGGAGTAGCGCAGGAGGGAGTGCGGCGCGCTATCTGTGACATGTCGCTGCTCATCTTCCATCTGGTCCTCTCTAGCTTGACGTTCGAGGGGGTTGATATCCGCATGGCGCAGAAGATACTCGACTATCACATCAAGCGCTATCCGAACGGTACGTACGTGGCTCTTAGGTCCACTTACAGCACTGTCTATTCCTGCTGTATTGTATCTTGCGCGCTTGCGTCGTACGTCCCAGATGGGCGTCTTCCAATAGCGCGCGTTGCCTGCCGCTGTCCGTAATCTTGCTTCAATTCCTCGCTTTTGATTTTGATTCCTCGGCGAGGCGAGGGTTTCTCTGTGGCTTTCCGAAGCGCTGACAGTGGATTCCGCCGGCCGTCCAGGTGTCTTCTTCTTGTTCGGCCAAGGCCGTTTACATTTGGTCCGCAGCCAGCCTGCTGTAGCGCTCGAGTACTACCGAAAGGCGCTGCAAGCTCAGGAACAGTATCGGAACCTGCATCATATATCGTTCTGGGAAATGGCCATAACCAACCTGGCCCTGTGGGACGTCTCAGCGTCATTGGAACATTGGCGCACGCTGGCAGCAGAGGCTTCGGTACGTCGCGTTACCCAGCTCGTTGTCTCATGTCTACTCTGGCTGGCCGTGTTCCCCGATCGGGCTGTGCTTTGCCCACATTCCCTTCTTCCCTTCCTCCTACCCAAATCGGCTCGGGCAGACCATATTGCGACGGAGAGTTGGCTGCTCATAGTCGGTAACTGACGACGTGGCGCCGCTTTGGCTGCACAGTGGTCGAAGTCAACGTACACATACGGCGTAGCGGTCTGCTTGCTGCAGATCGGCGGGGAGAAGCATACTGAGGAAATTTCCAACCTCATGGAGAGGGTTCCGGCGCTGCGCAAGCGTATCGCGGGTAAGTCGATACCTCTGGAGGTAAGTTTCCGTATCCTCGCGCCACCATCATGTACTTACGCGCGAAACCCACCTGCGCCACTTCTTTTCTCATTGACACATGTTCGCCATGCGTTGCGGGGCCCGATGCATTCCCAACTTCTTCTACTTGCCATCATCGTTGCGTTATCGTGGGGTGTGGACCGGCGGCAACCATGAACCTAGAAATTCGTTGCACGCAAAGCACGGAAGTTCCAACAGCAAGGCGGGCGGCTCGCCCTCTCAGCGCTCGAGTTTGCGTACCTTTTCTTGGGTATCGCACACGCGCCCCGCAACGTCCTGCAGAAGCGCATGCTGCCGCTCGTCGACGAGCAGCTCACCGAAGTGGAGAAGCATGCGGCGGATCCCGGACAATATGGCTCGGGCAACGGCGCGGGCGCCGACGAGTTCTGGGACGACAAGTGCCTCGCGAACTTCTTGCGCGCGATCTGCCTTCGGTACATCGCGTACCCAGACCCGGACGCCGTCCTGGATGGAGCAGATGACCGAGACATATTGGAGAAGCGCGCAGGGGCGGAGAAGGACGCCAAGTCGGCGTTCGAGCAAATCTTCCGCGACGGCCCGAAGATTGTCTACGACCACTACTTGGTGTACCACGCACGTAAGTGGTGTCAGTCCGATTGGGCCTCCGCCGTATTGCTGGGTAAGCGGTGCTGACGGTTGTACTTTTGAAATTGAAAATTGGGCAGACTTCGAGTACGCACGGCTACTGGCGTGTCAAGGAGACAAGGAGGGAGCGCGGGTACACTTGGAGATGGTTCTGTCTGGTGAGCTGTCTTTCGCTTCCGATGCCGACGGGCGAACGGACGTGGACTCATGAATGCTGGTACGCGTCCACTCGTAGGCAAGCCACTCGAGGTGGCTCCTGGTTCTCGGAAGGTACGACTACTCTACTTCTTTAGTCCAAGTCTGGTTGAGGTGCTGAGATCTCTGTTGTTAGGGCAAGTTCAGTATGGAGGTTCGCACTGCTGCGGTCTTTCGTTCCTTAGAGATAATGCTGACTACTATCACAACCTATTACCACAGAACCAGCTTCATGTCCGAGCACATGCTGCGATGGAGGCTATTGACCGCGGTAAACGGCTCTAGACACTTCGAAAGACAACTTCCTGGACTTCTTGTAGTGCACCGCACTGGTACGACCTATCATGGACTAATCACGCTAACCGCTCAGATGAAGTTGAATTTTATTGTATACTACATCGCGACGCCGATGGTTGCTATCCTGGTTTCTAGTTGCGCGAAGAATGTATAGATAGACCGTATCGCTCAGCAGGTGTATCGAACATATTGCTTGTGTCCTCCTCCCGGGTGCGTCCGGTTGCATCAAGGCAAGGGCTGATGTGTTCTCCTCAATTAGCCACAAGAACTAGTATGTATGTCGTCCCTCGCAACCTCTCGCTCAGCCTCTGCGTTGTTTGAGGCGGCTTGAATTGGGTCATAACCATGTACTTGTGGCGGAACTGCTGTTCGGATATCCGGGCCGATCAATACCCCACACAGCGCCTAATGGTCGCGATCAGGGTTGTAGCCGCCGACGTCGCTGTCGGCGTCGACACCTCCCTCTCGTCGTGGTCGCTCCCTCGTATCCAGCCTCGACAATGGCGCAATACCACCACGGACATTCGCATCACCACCACCACCCCGAGTCGTTGAGTTATCCGAAGGAGAACTATGGTGCTGGTGCAAAGTGGATCAAGCACCTCACCCAGAATCGCTTGGGGACGTTCAACGGTGGCCATTTCTCGGACGTGAACTTGTCCTCAGTGCTCTATATCCACCGCATCGACAACCAGGAGCATGTCAAGTTGGAGGTATGGAGCGCCCCGGGTCTCACCAAGCCGAGCTTCGAGGAGGCCATGAAGCAGAAGTTCAGGCCAGCGCGGAAAGGGGAGAATTTTGGTCCATCTTGTGAGTATCATATCAAGTTCTCGTGCATGCTTTTGGTCTGACGCGCTGCAGGGGTATGGGATGCTAGTCATATGTGCATGTTTTCGGGCTACTAACTGGCACCTAGACGAACCACTGGTTCAAGGTTTCCCTGACGATCCCTACGTATTGGGAGCAGTATGAACAGGTCCAGTGTACGTGCTAATCAGCTATGCGTGGGCAGCATCTAACGCAGCAAGTAGTTGAGTTCGACCCTGACTGTGAGGCCATGATCTTCACCACCGATGGCACACCTCTCCAAGGCATCACCGGTGGGTGGGGAGGCGACCGGCGCGTCGAGTACATCATCCCTCGCGAGGCCGTCAAAGCTGGAAAGCACGAGTTCGTCATTGAATCTAGCTGCAACGGCATGTTTGGTGTTCCGTGGAACGGTGATACCATCGCCCCTCCCGACGTGAGTTCTATTATTAGCACACTTGACAGCCTCCGCGCGGGCTGGAGAAACATACGTGTACCCCTGGTAGTATGCTTAGGATACAGCCTGTATCCAGTGGAAAAGGAGTCTACGCTACTCTCCACTATGCACACATCGACACTTCCCGACGAGTGTCACGGATAAGCAATTGGGCTGGTTTGGCGAGCTGCTTGCTTGGTCCCGAGCGCTAACCTCTGCCTAAGATGAACAGGTTCTTCGGCTTGAGGTCCGCGGACCTCGTCGTCCTGAACCTGGATGCATGGCACCTTCTCTGGGATTTCCAGACCCTTCGTGAGATCACGGACAATATACCGGGAAACACCGCGCTACAGAACAAAGCCTTGACGGTCGCGAACGAGATTATGAACGTCTTCGACAAGGGTGACGTCGGCAGCATCAATCATGCGCGGAAGCTAGCAGAAGAAGTATTCGGCGAGGATTGGGATAAGAAGGGCGATAAGATATACGAGGAAGGTGCGAAGAAGGCGCAGGTGTGGGGTATCGGCCACTGCCACATTGATACTGCCTGGTAAGCTCCGCTGCTTGCAGCCATTTTTCGGATTTGTTGTTCAAAGTAGATCTAGGCTCTGGCCGTACCGCGTCACCCAACAGAAGGTAGCACGTTCGTGGTCTACCCAGGTCGACCTCATGGAGCGCTACCCGGAGCACCGATTCACTTGCAGTCAAGCACAGCAGTACAAGTGGCTCGAGCAGGTGTGTTCCTTCCTCACTCCGCTTCCCTCCTATGCTCACATGTTTCCTCGCAGCTCTACCCTCCTCTTTTTGAGCGCGTCAAGGAGAAGATCAAAGAAGGCAAGTTCCACCCCGTGGGCGGCTCGTGGGTTGAGAACGACTCGAACATGCCCTCGGGAGAGGCGCTCGCCCGCCAATTCATCTTGGGGCAGCGGTACTTCGAATCCCGCTTCGGCGTCCGCTGCAAGACCGCGTGGCTGCCCGACTCGTTCGGTCTGACGGGGGCACTCCCGCAGCTGATCCGGCTCGCGGACATGGACTACTTCTTCACGCAGAAGCTGTCATGGTGAGTGGCCTTGGAAATGCAATCTTGTATCTCATCGGGCACCGAGGGATCGGACGATTGGTGTGGTTGTGTGGGTCCATACACTGACGATTTGCGTGTCGAATCGGAATTGTTGCAGGAACAACATGTGAGTGCAGACTTTTCCATCGATGTATCAGGGAAAGTGAATCTGAGATTCCGCGAATATGGACAGCAACAACTTCCCCCACTCCACGTTCAACTGGGTGGGTATCGATGGGACGCAGGTTCTCTGCCACATGACGCCTGTCGGTGCGTCTTTGACTTTCATACTTCCCGCCACGCCGCCATGCCATTATACAACGTGGTGGATACTGACTAGCTGACATGTTATCCGCGAGTAGACACGTACACGGCGCAGGCCACCGTCGGGGACGTCAAGAAGGGTGTTGAGAATCATAAGGTGCAATCATCACTTTCTTTTTGGCCGGATAGATAACCAACAGGGTATCGCAAACAGAACCTGGAGTCCTCTGGGACCTCCTTACTCGTCTTCGGCAATGGTGATGGTGGAGGTGGTCCCCTCGCAAAGATGTTGGAGAACGTGGGTGTTTCTCGTCGCAATGCAAATCATCCGTGCTTACCGTGGAATCCTCCTGTCCTCGTGTAGTTGCGTCGCATTCGTGCGACGTCCAATCACTCCCGTGACATCCCTCCAGTCAATATGGGTCATTCCGTGGACGAGTTTTTCGACGTCCTCTCCGAGGATTCCAACGCAGGGGCGAAGCTGCCGAACTGGAGTGGTGAGCTGTATCTCGAGGTATGCTGCATCCCCCTCAGTCACTGGTTGGTAGAAGAGATCCTGAGCAGTTTTGGCTAGTTCCACCGCGGAACATATACATCACATGGTGCGTTTCGCGATTCCGCCCGAGAACCACGCAGCTGAGGTATTGAGTTAGGCTCTATTAAGAAGGGCAATAGGAAGTCGGAGATCCTACTTCGTGACGTTGAGGTGCGTTTGGCATGCTCCGTCCTCCCCGGGCCGTGTGAAAGGTATTTACGTGCGCGGACCGGCAGATCCTCGCGTCGTTCGCGAGCTTGTTCAGGTTCCACAAGACTGACTACGTGTACCCGAACGTGAGGATCAACGATTGCTGGGAGAAGGTGCTGCTCAACCAATGTGAGTAGTAATGTCCTATATACAGAGGTAGTTATTAATTGCTTTCCGGTCGACCAGTCCATGATGGTGAGTCTAAGAGTGAGCTTAGACGGTTGCCGTACGGTTAATGGCTTTTCTTTGCCAGTACTTCCGGGATCCGCCATGTGAGCACACTCTTCAATTCTGCAGATGTATATCTATTGATCAAGGAACGTTCAGCGGCATGGTCTATGACGACGCGGAAAAGCTCTACGCAGAGGTTCGCAAGGAGGGCGAGGCGCTAATTGAGGAGGCTTTCAAAGCGATCTTCCCTTCCTCCGTTTCGCTCACCGACCCCACCTTCAAGAAAAAGACTGGCACAATTGTTGGCTATAACACGACGTTCTTCCCTCGTCGTGACATCGTCGAGATACCCCTTACTGGTGCCGCGTCAAAGTTGCGTTCGCAGGTTGTACAGTCGTCTAAGGACGGAAGTGTCGGCTTGGCATTGATGGATTGCACGGCTGGTGGAGGTGTTGCGTTCGGTACGGGTATGTACGCGGACTGCAAGCCTGTTTCCGGTATGTTCGTATCTTTTTTTACAATGATAGTGAGATTGACGAGGTGTCTTGCAGTCACTCGTGTGACCGTTGATCACTTCGTGCTGAAGAACTCGAGTGTGCAGCTAACCATCGCCGACGGTCGTATAAGCAGCCTCTATGACGTCGCGCTTGAGTAAGCCCGGCAGCTCTTTCGCTACTCAGAAACTCGCTGACACTCTTAATTCACAGGCGCGAGTTGATCCCGACTGGTGAAACTGGGGGGTTGGTCATCTTTGATGACAGGCCCAACTACTGGGACGCATGGGGTATGAACGATCCTGAGTGGTCGTACGTGGTACATGCTCACTCCGTTACACAGACGTCGAGATCCACCACTTAGAAAAGTTCAGGAAGCTCAAGTTCGAGAACGTTTCGATCGCGGCGGAAGGCCCTCTCCGTGCCTCACTTAAGGCCAACGTCAAGTACGGTCAGAGTGATATCAGTGTTCTGGTACGTTTCTGGCATTCCTGAGCCATATCGTGACGCTACATTCGTCGTATCAGATTTCGTTGGATGCTATCCCGGCTTCGCTCAAGAAGAACTCCCGTTCGTTTTTCCGCTTCGATGCCCAGGTCGACTGGCATCAGCGTCACGAGTTCCTCAAGTTCGAGTTGCCCCTCAACATCAAGAACGACTACGCGACCTACGAAACACAGTTCGGACACGTACAACGCCCTACGCACAAGAACACGACCTGGGACATGGCCAAATTTGAAGTCTGTGGTCACAAGGTAGACTGTTCCTTTACATGGGTTGGACGAGTCGATATCTGATTCAGGTGGTCCTGTTAGTACGCAGACTTAAGCGAGTATGGATATGGTGTTGCCATCCTGTCCGAGTCGAAGTACGGCTTCTCGTGCCGCGGAAACGTCCTGCGCATCTCGCTTCTTCGCGCTGCTACCGCGCCGGACGCTGAGCAGGACCAAGGCAAACACGAGTTCTCTTGGGCCGTAATGCCCCACCAGGGTTCCTTCTTGGAGTCGGACGTCCCTATCGCTGCGATTATTTTCAACTCGCCACTTCATGGTATGCTGTTCCTGTCTGGGTTCTTGAGTTGTTCTCATGTCATGCGGCAGTGCGACTCCTCGAGGACATCAAGGACGTGCCTCTTTTGAAGACGAAGCCTGCTTTCTTGCTAGAGGGTGCCCCGAACGTCTTCCTCGAGACAGTAAAGCGTGGCCTGGACGACAATTTCGAGAAGCACGACGCTTCTACCATTGTCCTTCGTCTTTACGAGGCGTACGGTGGGCATGGCTCCGTCAAGCTCAAGCTTGCGGACCACCTGTCCGTCGTGAAGGTGCTCGTCACGAACCTCTTGGAAGACGAGCTTGAGGAGTTAAGCGTGTACCAAGCGGAAGATTCATCATCAATCGTCAAGCTCAATTTCCATGGGTTCGAGGTCAAGACTATCAAACTTGTTTTGGGCCCGAAGAGGTGCGTTTTATGGTCACGGGAGAGATTGCATCATGCTAATGAGTGTCGACATGTATAGCGCCGTCCCGAAAAGGGAAAGTTGGGTGACGGTTGAGAAGCCCTCTTTCATCTGAAAGACGCATCTTTCTTTGCGCAGTAAAGTCATGCTGCATTGTATAGGATTGTTGACTCCTGAACGATTGGACGGCCGAATGCGTCTGTATGTGAGTGGATGGCTGCTGTTGTATGTATTACGTAGACAATCATAGGTCGATGTTTTCTTCAAACCTCGGGCACACTGCGAGAGCACAATGTCCCCCAGTAGCTTCATCGTGAGACGCAGGAATCGTCGACGCCCGTTGCAAATGTGTTGGGTCCGTGGAGGGTTGATTGGAGCGATCCCTTCATTACTCAGTGATGCATTAACCTATTAGCGCATCTCTTCCTGCACCAGCGATTGGGGCGTTCCGTATCATGGTACTGTTTAACGGCGGCTCACATCCCATGAGTATATCGTGCCAACCCTCAATCTCATCTTATGGATAGATTGCCTCGACGTGAAGCCAGCGCATGCGATCGTGGAAAGACCGCCTTCATGGCATGACGAAGGGAACAAACACGCTATGCTACTGACACACGAGAACGACGTCCAATAACGCGCGGCATAGGCGTATACGTCGGCTTCGAGCACGGACTTCGTCGGTGAGATTAGTCCTCCGATTGACCACCGATGACCACGGTTACGGGTGCAACCGCTTCAGAAAGCCACTGGAGCCTCATATTGGGATGCCCCGTGCGCTCGACGAAGACAGGCCATATGTCAGCTTTCGCTTGAGGGACGCCGGATGCCAACAACGATCGTAGAATTCAGCTCAAGAAAGGGGAATGACTTTTATTCCGGATCAGTCGACGTCGACAAACGACCAATCGCCTCCGCCGCGTTCTGTAACTCGGCGGATAGGCAAATTTCCGGACCTTCGTATATTACAACAGACTCCCAGAAGGCACGCCCACTCGCCTCCGGCACGCCGTGATGGTTTCGGTCAGAACGCCAGCGGATCATCGTATCGAATATGCCCGCAGCACCACTTGAGTGGAGCAGAATCGCTAGAGCAGCATGCACTCGAAGGAGCTCGGGATCGGGTAGGTCTATGCCAGCTTGTGCACGCCTTCGTTTCACTCCCCGGCGCCGAGCTGCCCTCTCTGCGTCGGCACTATCCGGGGCCGGTGTCTCAAGACTATAGTCCTGGAATGTAACCCGATCCTGCACGGGTATGGCACCGAGGAAGTTCGACTGGTGCGTTTGGATCTCATAGCAATTCGTGGTCTGGATGAGAGTCATGACGGATCGTGCTATGAACGGTAACGAACCACACTGACGTCTGTCGGTAGTAAACACCACTTG
>NW_006766916.1:162266-222675 GCF_000275845.1 Dichomitus squalens LYAD-421 SS1 | reverse complement strand
CGATAGAGCACAGCTCCTGACATGAAGCACCTATACCTATCACGCTGATACAACTGATACACCCTAAGCGGGAGCGAAGATAGAGCCCAGCAAATTGACCTACTTCGTCTCTCAAGACAGCCCATCGACGATACGCCACGGTATTCCGGGAGAGATCTTCAGATCGTCCTGTCGGGGTAGTATCTCCTGAATCTGAGTCTTCACCAGATGACTTCGCAGGCAACACCGCTTGGATATAATCTGGGCCTCGAAGATCTAAAAGACACGGAATGTAAGAGCAGGCAGTCGAAGAGCTTACGGGGCCAGAGCACAAAGGCAAGCCAAACCGAAGCGAGCCGACCTAACGCTTCTGCAACACTCTTCGGCTGATCTTGAGAACAAGCCACAGCGCTCTTGGCATGACTAGCACAAGCGCAAATGGCGGCAGAAACATATCGCGCACCTAGTGGCACTCGAAGTGTAGTCGCTGCCTCGTACATCGTATCAAACAGTCGCCTCGATGTATACTTGATCCTCAATCTCGTATGCGGCTGAATGCGGCGAACCCACGGAGGAACATTGATTTCTCCAAATGATGGTTCGTCATAGACCTGCAGATATTCTTGGGCTTGGCTATGTAAAGCCATATCAGAGACGGCGGGGTCAGTCAGGAGCCGTTCCACTTCGGCATTGAAGCTGTCTTCAAGGGCGTAATCGAGCGACATGTCGATGAGGAGGGCGGGGAACTCTTGGACTGAACGACTGCAACGAAGAAAGACAGTGAACGCCAATTACCACACCTTGATTACATCATCTGTTATCATGGGCGTTTGTTCCAAGCGCCAGGATGCCGCGGTCACGGTGTTTCAGCCTTTCAACACGCCGGAATGGATGCAAAGCTACAGAACTCGACAGGGAGTCCGGGGGCAGAAGATGTTCAGCGTACTGCACGACTTGGGCGATGTACGATACATTGACCGATTCTCCTCAGCTGCCACTTTCCCCTACTCTTATGCACCTTCCTGACCGCAATAGCCGTTGCCCGAACCTCGAATTGCCCCTGAGCTGCGACGGAGCCAGTAATGAATGCAAACCCTCTGCTCTCATCCCTGCCGCTAACTGCTTCTCTGCCACTACCATCAACGGGTAGCAGGTACATTCTGTCCGCCAAGGTTATCTCTTCGTTGCTTGACACATCTTCATGGATAGGAATCACGACAGTCCCTCCCTGAGACGACATGACAGCAAAGTGCCTGACTCCCCCGCGAGACCAACTATCGGCCGCCCTGACTGCATAGCTGGTAAACGCAATGCCTTGCATGTATGGTCGATGCCCCACCATGTCGCTGGTCGTCTCATCGCGGGCCGTTTCGCCCCTAATGATGCAAAACGCGAGGTTTAGGGCAGCTTGCGCGATCCCATCGTTCTTTACGGCTCGCAAGATGTCTGCCATGAGACCTACTTGGAGACCGAAGAGCATGTATCAGATCTCGTCCAGGGTATGTTGACAACTGTCTCCAGATCGTGACCTCTTTGAACAAGCACAGCAGCAGGTCGCGTAACTGCAAGCTTGTGCCGTCAAAGGATGCGTGCACCAGCGCGAGGCCCGAACGAGTTCGCGGCACTGCCTGACCGACGGCCACCGCTCGAGCATCTATCATCCAGGCTGGACGATATGGATGCGTCAGAGCGGTTCACTGTCCGACCGTCCGGCATGTCCGACGCTGCGGCCTATCGTGGGTGGGTCGCAGCTGTGTCAACCGGAAAAGGCACCCAACTCGTCTGTTCGTCTGTTCGCCTGCCTCTCAGGCGAGACGCACGCCCCCCACGTATGAGCCGAATCAGAAAGCTGCACGATGTGTATCTTGCGCCTCGCCCCTGCGGTGGTGCAGCCGCCGAATTTGATAGATAGGCGCAAGGGCCCGATGGACGGAAGTGATCGCATCTGGGCGCGACCGGGCCTCCGACCGATCCGCAACCCGCCAAGAGCGCGACCAGCGGACCGCGATGAGACCGTGCACGATGCAACCGGACATGTGCGCTCCAAGACATCGTTGTGGGATGGCGCTGCGGCACGGTTGGGGCTGCGGTCATGCACGCTGGTCTTGCGTGTCCGCTGGTCCGGCTGTAGGAGGAAGTGCGTGTCCCTTCGATATTGGACGTCACAGACAAAGTTGGTGCGCTCGGTGCCGTAAGGCCAACGCGGCGAGATGATGTAGATGCGACACAAAAAGCCACTTCTGGGAGGCTGGGTCGAGCACTGCTTGTTAAATCGTTGTCTCTCTGTCCCCGGCGTGATTCTCAAGACAGAGTTTAGTATGCGCGCTGGGGGTCGCAAAGCTCACCAGAGCGCGCTAGATCTGCATATTGTCGGTTGCTGCAGGGTAACAGGTTTCCAGTCCTCCAGGAGTGGCACGACGGTGAAAAGTACTGAGACCCGAGAGCAGTCACCAGGACCGTCAAAGAAGAGAGTGATTTTCCGAAGAATGGACAGTGAGGAGCTCACCTGGGGATCTTTCGCTGTTCCCCCCCAATCACCCCTGGGCGCGCTTTCGCCGCTAGATGTCTGGAGGGATACAAGTGCAATGAGGGACAGACGAGAAGAAAAGAGAGAGAGAATGGTATTGGCGATGCAGTCGCGAAGAAGGGGGAGCTCGTCGTCGTCGACGGCGGCGAGGACAGGAAGCACAGCGGCGACAGTCGCCCAGACAAGAGTCAGACCCAGACCGGGTCAACGCCCTTCCCAGGCTCCCGGAACGCCCACGTGCTCTCCCGTCACCATTGTGATCGACGCGCCTGCCATGGGCGAACTTCAAGTTATCCCTCGAACTTGACCTTCCATCGTCAAACCCGACTCGGACTACTTCGTTCCACTTCTGGTTCAAAGTCTCTCAAGACGCCATATTTAGACACGTTAGTGCTAACAGCACATATAGACGGGGCCATCATTCATATCAGGAAAGAAAGACTTCTGTGATGACAATTGTGCGCGCTGGTACATCTTGTGGCACAACCAGGGTGGTGCGTGCTACATATACATGCAAGGCTCAGAGGCGGGAAGTCACTTCGGGGAGCTCCCATGGAAGACGTTATTCGCAACGCCTGTCAACAATGAGAAGGGGCTGGACTCCGACCTCTGAGACTGTGCAGGGGACGTCATCTTCTCGCATGTCTCTGAACGGAGCGAATGAGTTCTGTGGATATAGATTTCACCAGTGGGGACACCGATTGGCTGGGAGGGGCAGCGAGATAAGAGTCTTTCGACCGAGATTGCTCCCGGAGGCCCTCGTATGTGGGCAGACTGTCCACGTCCTCAGCAGCGTGTACAACAATGTGAGGGAGAGTGGAAGGCTGCAACACGATTTCGACGACCTGGCGGCTGGAGAGCCTAGAGAGTACGATCGGCCATGAGTCTGGGCTGATCCGGACACGCTGCGGTTGAGCACCGACGAAGCTATTGACGCAGAGGGTGATACGAGCTGGATCGACGTCCTTGAGCTCCTTGTAATTATCCCTCGCCGCCTGAATGGCGGCCTAGATGGTGACTTGTATGAGTTTCAAGCGCATAATGAACAGATGACGACGCACATCGTAGGTTTTTGGGGCCACTATATAACAATAGTGCTTTTCTCCCAGACGGTAGGTTATGATGTCAGCCGTCATATTCGGGACGGCCGCAGGCGCTATTCTTGGGGAAGTCGATGGATTCCACCCCGAGTGTGGAAGAGTTATTTATACCCAGCTCGCCGAATTGCGCAAGAAGAAGAACAACCCAGCCAATGTCTGATGTTTGCCCGGATAACTACAGAGTCGTCCACCTAAATTGACTTAGACATCGTGATATCCATCCAGACATACAAGGCAGATTCCTTTACAGGGTACGCTGGATACAATTGTCTTTCCGGATTGCGACAGAGTATCCGGACCGCCACCTGCAAGATACTCTACTCTGCCATTTCTTCTAAGTCATACTAGATCTCGAGATATCTCAGAATGAATTCCAGCCTCTATACCGGTCTCCCATATATCTGCACTGATATTTGTAGCTCGTACATTCAGCTTGTCGGATATCTCGCCGAACATCGTGTGCCACTCGTTTGGTATTACGTGGATGTGTCCGACGAAGAACAGATCTCTGGGTGGAGATATATGTATACCTGAGTGATTGGCCGCGGAAAGATCATAGAGCCAGTCACCTACCTATCAGTCCATATATCCGGTCACAATACGTCCCTATCCGTAATAATGTTGATGACACCGCCCTCTCCCACAAATCCGTCACTCCATGGTCCAGCTGCTGGCTCCAAAATCATCAATATGACAAACTCGCGTGGCATCGTTCATGAGAGGGTGCTACTGGGAGCTGGTCGCTTCTGCATATCATTGAATCTCGCCCTCGAAGCATCTCCCGCCACGCTCATGACCTATCCTAGGGATCCCAGGGATCCATCTACGAAGCATCCACAAGTGAACAAGTCATTGGCTTCAAGATGTTCAATATATTTGGACGAGTCCCGGTTTCGCTAACAATATAAGACGGGTTCTTCTGTGCTCACATTGCCTCCCTCAAGTCTGCACTGAACATTCGACTGCCTCTTCGGCGCATCCCCACCGGCAACTTCTACCCACCAGCAAGCATCTTGATTTTTCTTTAGCTACATCGTGTTTGTTCGTAAGTCTCTTCCGCATTTTGACTTCATACAAAGACTTACGACGCATCCCAGTTCATGTGGCTTCTCAACACAGAGACCATCGAACTCCACCAGTTCTCTGGTCCCGCTGACGTCCCGTACGCGATTCTCTCTCACGTGTGGACCAACAAAGAGCAGAGCTTCCAGTCCACACCTCGATTTGGTACTCCAGGATCCTTCGGTCTATTCCGCTGGATGCTGTACCCTACGTCACAGAAGATCCGCAACGTGTGCGCTCAGGCGCGGGTGGATGGCTTTCGCTGGCTATGGACGGACACTTGCTGCATCGACAAGACC
This sequence comes from Dichomitus squalens LYAD-421 SS1, assembly GCF_000275845.1. NCBI lineage: Eukaryota > Fungi > Basidiomycota > Agaricomycetes > Polyporales > Polyporaceae > Dichomitus > Dichomitus squalens. The sequence continues at coordinate 217,708 of NW_006766916.1, read as the reverse complement.
AACAGCGTCGAGCTCTCGGAGGCGATGGCTTCGATGTACCGGTGGTACGAATGCGCCTCTAACTGCTATGCGCTACTTGATGACGTTCCGAGCGTGGAAGTAGAGGATCCTCGCCATCCCACCTCCTCGTTCCGGCGAAGCAGGTGGCATAGGCGCGGGTGGACACTACAGGAGCTCATCGCCCCGTGCTCCGTCATCTTCCTCTCTAAGGGCTGGAAAGTCATCGGTGATAAGCACACCCTCGCAGATCTCATCGAAGAAGTGACCGGCATCGACCGCTATGTGCTCACTCATGAACGGAGGGTCGAGGACTGCAGTGTCGCGTGCCGGATGTCGTGGGCTGCCGGAAGGGAAACCCGACGCGTCGAGGACGAAGCATACTGTCTCATGGGCATAATCGGGGTCTATATGCCGATCTTGTACGGAGAGGGGAGGAACGCCTTCCTAAGGCTGCAGGAGGAGATAGTCAAGAAAACCCCAGACCAGAGCATCTTCGCCTGGGGAACTATTCTTGACGATTATCGCCTAGGCGCCGGCGCCATCCCCGCCAGCGCCAAGGAACGTGATAGCGTACCTCAATCTACCTCCGAGACGCTCCTTGCCTCCTCCCCCGCGGACTTCGCCGGATGCGCAGGCATTAGTCCGATCTCCCACCAGAGCTTCTATGAACGCATAGGCATAACAGTGACGTTCCCTTCGCCGTACACGAGGTCCTGTCATGGTATTCGCACCAAATTCCCTCTAATAAGCATCGCGCACACATCCTCCGGCTTTGCGACCCTCGCTCTACTGGCTTGCCAGGATAAGCAAGGGCGTATCATTGCTCTCTTTCTACGGCCGCCATCGTGCCCCACGACCAGCAACACGTCCCATGTCGGAGGGTACATTGCCGAAGCTGGGCATCGTACCCAGTACTACCGCGGAACCCGCATCTTCATCTTCGAGCGCAGCGGCCTCGCCATAGCCGCAAAGTTATGCTTGCCATTTGGCAAATACGTTCGTCTTTTGGCCCGGCCAGAGGTAAAGAAAGTGTATGTCCATTCTCATGACACCATACCCCGTATCGGCACGCCAAACACTGCCGCGACATCTTCCTCCCCCTCCAGGACATCCATGATATCTTTCGAGTGCTGCTACACCAGTGTATGCTCATCTCGGTCCTCAGAGAGGTCGCGGAGGGTGGATTGCGTCTTGCCCGAGATCACTGAGAAGTGTCTTAGGCTGGATGTGCTAGGCGACTCCGAGATGATCTCTTTCCTAGGCGATGAATCATTCACAGTCTACGTGGGAGCCTGTTCTCCCGATGTCCTCAGCCCAGATCCCCCACAGAAGGCCATGTTTCCGGCGACTTTTCCCTTCGATTCTGAGCTTATCCCCTTTTTGAGATGTGTCGGAGGCTGGCACGTCGCAGGACGAAGGAGAATGGAATGTCCCCGAGGAGTCAACGCGCGTGCAATGGTGCACGCACGGGCGATGTGCGCTCGCCCCGATAGGTGGACAGGATGATACTTGGCTGGGGATGTATGGATTGGACATTTAGTTCTAGTGCTACTACCGGTAGCGGCGGGGACTGCCCTGAAGAGCGAAGGAACACGTAGCATAGACATCAGCCACGGCTCAGCGCTCAGGAGGGAACCAAGTATTAGCTAGCGCAAGTTGGTCACCACTTGATGTATCATCCTCGTGGCCGCTGCCTGCTATGACAATGAATATGCAACAAAGAGACTCATCTTGCAGAGCAGTAGGAATGCACCGTATGGCTTCGAACATGACCTCGAATAATCAACTGCGCTTTGAGTTTACGTAGATATTCGTTTACTTACTTGATATTGTGCCATCCAGAGGGGTATTCCGACTTCATTGATGCCGATGGTAGGGAATGAGAGACGAATCCACAGTCTGTTCTGAAAAGACTCGGAATGGGAGAGCAGAATGTCGACGCTTCGGTTCATGTAGGCGCAAGAGGTAACCGGGACGCTGACTCAGAGAACCGAGCACATGTCACCTGCATTCGACTATATGATACTCTCACCCTTGGCCTCTGCCCTCAGCTGCGCCAGACTCCATGCCGTGAGCCCTCTTCAGACTATTCATCATATGCTCCGACGCTAGTTGTCGTGTTTTCCATAGGGACCTTCCCCCAACGACCAAGCCGCTTAGTAAATCGGTCACTGTGCCATCGGCTACTTTACCCAGCGAGTCTCGGATCGCAGCCTCCCTGTTGTCGAAGGAAGCTCAATTCCATTCCCTCGCCAATCCTCTTCCTGATGCCGAGTTGAGGACCTTTGTAACTCCCGCAAGCTCATCGACAGCCTTGTGACGACACTGCATCGAGGCGCTGCCCCTTTTGCAATCTCGGCGTCTTTGCGGTGTTCCCAGCACAGATCCCATCCACATCGCCATGGAAATCGCCGACGTGGCCAGCGTCGAGTCCCTATACTCTCGGGTCTCGACTTCGCAGCCAGCCCCGGCACAAAGGATGCAATGCACGTTTGTTGCCGCCGGCGGTGTCTTGACGGTGAGCAATTTGCTTGATCAGGTCCTAGGCGTTGCCACTGCGAAAGCATCCACCGCAGACACGGTCACTGACGGCTATTGAGGACGCTCAGTAGGCGCTGATATTTCGCATCTAGCGTACCCCCAATTGTTCAAGATGACCGATTCAAATATGGGTTTGAGGCGCGATGAGCAGGCTACTTGTCATGAGAAGACTTGCACTCCGTTCAGTCTTGGCATGCACCGCTCCCTAAGACCTTCAATTTATCTTCGTGTACTCCACAACGCATGGCGCGTCTATGTTAGCTCGCTCTCATCCCGCCAGAACGCATGGGCAACTGTCCGTGATCACGTATCTGTACAGGATCACAATCCTCCACAAACTGGCGATTGGTCACGACCGCTAACCCGGGACCCAAACCGCATCTGCGCATCACCACGCTGAAACCCCAACCTCCCTCCGTTCAGCGCGATCAGTCGATGCCCTGATGGCCGCCTTGCTCGTTGTCTCCGGTCTCCCTCAGCCTTTCCGATCCGTGGTCCAGTCGGAGCGAGCCCTCATTGCTTTTGCCTGCGGACACACGCGCGCGAAGTTGCGCGCGTATGTCATGGGACCGCGCTTGCCCGCTCGCGCAGGTATATAAACTCCGGGTATAGCAGAAGGGGATTCTCCAGTTTGCAACTCACCTTCGCACTCCATCGCAACCTTCAGGCCCGGTGCCTTCCCCCGTTCGCACACCAGCTTCTTTCGTTCTTCGTCTTCTCGTCGCCGTTCCCCTTTTCATTATTATCAAGATGCGCTTCACCGCCGTTGTCCTCGCCGCCCTCTCTGCCGCCACCGCCGGCTTCGCGCAGAGTCTCTCCATGTCGGGTGGAGATGGTGCGTATTCTCCTGCATTGACCTTCAACTTGCTGGGACTGATGGTGATATCCCGCAGCTACCTTCTACACCCCGGGCCTCGGCTCCTGTGGCTTCTTCAACACTGAGGCGGACTTCATCGTCGCTGTCGACATTGCGACCATCCAGTCCTTCCCTGGCGCGACCGCGAACCCCAACGCGTGCGTCTCTCTCTTTTCGATTTTCAGGTCTTATGCTCATCACCACCGTATCTCCGCAGTAACCCGATGTGCGGTCGTCAGATGGTCGTGACCGGCCCCGACGGCAAGACGGTCACCGTGACGGTCGCGGACACTTGCCCGGGCTGCGCGCCAGGCTCCGTCGACCTCACTCCGACGGCGTTCCAGCAGCTCGCTTCGCTCGACGTCGGCCGCCTCCACGGCATCAGCTGGACCCTCGTCTAAGCCTGCTCGCGGGCTTGCGATGGTGAGGAAGGAGCGTGACTCGATAATACGTGACAAAATGACGAGATACTTTACGAGAGACCGCTCATGATTGATGTACGACGTAGGCTACTGTTAATGATTGTGTTGGATTGCGAACAAGGCTGCTGTGGTTGTGAGATCTGTGACTGGGTGAATCTCCAAAGGTGAGAAGATGTTTTTCGTGCAGTGTAATGGCAGGTGTCCAGGCTTCCGCCGTCGTTTTTTTCGGCTTGGGACGCTGAGGCGCGACTGAGGCGCGACATCAAGATGAACATTATTGTCCGTAGGCGTCAGCGGTTCTACCCTCTGGGCGCTGGAGGGCTATTCGGGCCCGTCACGACGGTCACGTATGTAGGGTACATGCCGGGCCGGACCGTTATATCGGGTCCATCGCCGAGGGACTGTCTAGCCGCCCTTCGCCTTCACCAGAGCCAGGTCAAGCATTCTTACATTGTTCTATCTCACTCGACTCATAGCGTGATTTTCAGAGATGGACAACCAGAGCATCCTTCAGAGCCCATCCAAGCACAACCTCTTACCGGCAGAGACCATCGACAACATCATTGATTACCTCCACGACGACGTCACTACCCTCGCTGCATCTTCTCTCGTATGTCGCGCCTGGCTACCGGCTTGCAGATACCATCTCTTCCAAATCATCCGTTGCATTCCTGGTTCCCAGCGGGCGGACTTACCGCATCTGCGAAACTGGCTGCACGTCGCCCAAGATGTACGTCCTTACATCAAAATGCTCCTTGTAACAACACTGGTATCGGAGCCCCTGTATCCCGAAGTCCTGGTGGAGGAACTGGAACAGATCATCTCGTGCTTGCCGCTCCTCCACCATCTAGCCTTACGTCGCGTAACACTCTCCGCCTCGCGCAAGCCACTCGACGACTCGTATATTTCCCCGACCAGTGGCTCCCGATCCCTTGGCACGCTTGCCCTTATGCAGTGTATATCTGACACTCCCCATCCGTTCTTTTTCCTGTTTGGGCTCTTTGCAAAGCTGGAAAAACTGAACGTCCAGTGGGCCATGTGCGCAGGCTTGGACATTGAAGAGTTTGCGACTGCCTCTCGTCGCCTTGATGAGCTCGCCAAGCATCTGCGGGGGAGCATAGTGCTGACGCTGTTACGTAACGCCGGCGGTACCCCTGGTCACGAAGTTGGACTGGATAGGATGATCTGCAGCTTTGTCAATAGCCCACCGGACGGTAGCAGATGGCCACTTCAGGAGATCACTCTTAGCACCGCGGCACTATCGCGCTCCGACTGCTTCGGTACAATGATCTACGATTGTCGAGAGACGCTGGAGGAGCTTACTATCGACATTTGCTTCTCTCTATACTTTGAGACAACATCTCAAGAATATCTTAGTATGTGCCATATTTATCATTAACCGCAGCTTTTTGACGATATTTGTCCGTTCTACAGCCGATATCAGCACGAGGAGGACATTCAGCATCGCACAGTGCGAACGTCTCCGCACCTTGATGATATTCTTTGATCCCGTCTTTCGACAGCAGCTCCCTCCATCGGAATTCTACAGTCGCTGCATCACAGCCAACACCGAACTAGTGAAGGCCGCATCTCTCACGCTCAAGTCGATCATGTTCTTCGTCCTCCAGACAACTATAGTGGACGGTCGTCTTGCAGATTGGGACGATCCTGATCTCGCTGCCGTTTGGAGGGACTTGGACGATGCAGTGATAGCGTTGCCAGCACTGGAGGCGGTGGAGGCTGCCTTCTTTCCCTCAGGACCTCTCCCTGCCCACGCAGATGCGGCATTATCTGAAGGTCTAGTGGGAGGAGATACAGGTGCACTTTCGGTGTTCTTGAACCCGGACAAAGTTGCCTGCACCGCGTTCTTGGGGCGAGTGCTTCCTCGGGTTCATGCCAAAGGGATTCTCAACGTCTTCATGTTGCAATGAGGGTCAGCAGTATCTAGGTATGTTCGAGTCTTTGGTCCTCTATTCATTGTACGCTATTCATACCACGTAGGCACCCTCAGAATTGAGATCTTGGATGTAGCCAGTATGTGCTGCGTAGTCGTAGGCGCAGCAGCAACTACGACTGAACGGGATACTCTGCTTATGAGAAATTTCTCGGGTCGTTACATGAGGTTCAAAAAAATCTCCATCTGGCGTCCGTCGTTTGTCGTGCTATCAATAGATTTGAATCACTTGAATAGTCTTATCGCAAACTACCGTGCTCAATCAACATGCCGACACCTGCAATGCGCTTTCGTAGTGAGTTATATATACAAGCACACCGAAGCGCCACACGGTGCTGACGTCAACAAGCTTCAGAAGGCCCGGCACCCCGAATGGACCCGGCGAGTCACCAGATAGACGATACTTCCCAGATTGGTCGCCGTGCCGAAGGTCCACGCAAGTGCTGAGGAGGCTCCTCAGTTCACGGATGCCGTAGCGGTCTTCAACCATAGCTGATACCTACTGCGACCTGCGGGTATGTACGATGCTCCTGCTCAGTCCTCCTCCCACCAAAAGCTGACGTAACACATAAAGAATAGCGATGGCGATGGAGATGGAGATGGCGATGGGGAGTCCGTACACGGATGGATGTCCCAAAGCCCTACGCCTGGGAGAAATCGTGGACTACATCATCGACCATCTGCATGACGACACTCCAACACTCTCCGCATCCTCTCTCGTTTGCCGCGCCTGGCTCCCGTCATGCCGATACCACCTCTTCGAAACCGTGTATTGTCGACTGACTCCTGCGACAAGAATATCATGTCTCCGTTATCGGCTCGTCGCCTCGCCAAACGTTCATCCCTACGTTAAAACCATCACTATCTTCGCTGCAGACCCGGACTCCTACCTTCCTGAGGTCCTCGTTGAAGAACTGGACGACCTCCTGTTGTGCTTACCCCTCCTGCGAAACTTGGTGATGCATCACATATCGCTTTCCTCATCACGCTTACAGCTCGGCTCGGTCGCCTCGTACATATCCCCAACCTGTAACAATAGACGCCTCGAGAAGCTGGTCCTCCTTCATTGCAAATCATCTGACGGCACTTTCCATCCCCTATGCCATATCCTCGGTCTCTTCGCGGAGGTAGACGAGCTGACCATACATTTCTTGGAGTGCTCGTGGGACCCCGATCAGGTCACGGAGTCCTCCGACCGTCTTCTCGAACTCGCGCACCACATCAAGTTTGGATATGCCCTTAGACTCTTCTGGACCTCCAACATATTTTGGATCAGATAGGAGGTGACATCAATACACAGGGTCTGCAGGGTCTCGTGGCAGCGCCTTAGTAACGCAGAGGCCAAATTGGTGGATAGTACATCAGGAAAAAGGAATCTCTACAGAGCCGCATGCCACGGCTATGTAGGCTACGTCAGCTCTGTAGCACAGGGCGCTAGCTATGTAGACATCTGTAGCGCTCAGTATTCAGCTCTTTTTTTAGGCTCCCCGTTGTGATTGAAACCCTAGCAAAGTACACACGTAGAAAGACCCGATACTTCGCAATCAGATTTGACCCAGGAGCAGGCTCAATATTGCCCATTCTCATCGAGCGTAGCAGATGTATTTTGCCAAGTCAGCTCGCACCGGCCCTAAACATGGGCGCCTATGACTCGGTACCCCGTCGCTCTGCCCGACGCCCTTGCTTCGGGATAGACTTGGTTCTTGCCTTGCCCTGTACAATCCCTTTGCCTGCCTTCGTTGTCTTCCGCTCTTTTCTCCTACTCGCTCTGGGTTCTGTCTTGATCGTGATATTCCTGTTGCAGCTGGTAAGTTGTACATTTTTTGCTGTAGTCTCGTAAGCCACTTAGCAGCTCTGTGCGAATGACGTGGCACGTCCATGCTCTGTAGGTGTCTCATACCGTCTGTTCTTGCTCCCTTCCTGATACAGGTATGTGCTGAACTGTCTCGTCTCTGATATCTGAGACACAGGTACGTCTCAGAGTCCATCCAGAAGTTTCTGACCTCTTTTGCAAGGAGGTAACTACAGGTATGTCATGGTGGTCTCGTACTTGCGCATCCCTTCGTACCCTCCCTCCTTCCGCATCGCTATGTCTCCAAGCTATCATCCCTCCCATCCTGTCATGGTTGTGAATAGTCTCGCGTGTTGTAGTAGTAGTTGGGTGGTCAGGGATGTAGGAAGCATGCTTGCCGGGGTATTTACACGTCATTGTATAGCATATGTCAACTGTATTTAGTCTGTCGTAGTGTAAATCAATCTACTTTCATGCATTTTCGAGATTGCTGTCGCCTACTATCGCAACAACAAGCTGTTAATGGTAAGAATACACGAGCTATGGCGTATCTACATTGATCTACAGAGCTGTGGGCGGGCGCTATGTAGGCCATGTACCCCCGAGGTATGCTACGCGACTATAACAGCTATGGCGTCTACTTAGGGCGATGTAGCACACTGATTTTTTCCTGATGTAACGTAGGTTACATGAGGTACAATTCGCATAATGGCCACTGTTTCCCCTCGGGTGCATGATCGGCCAGATACGTTATGACATCGTCTACTCCTGGACTACTGGACCGGCCCTTCGGTGAGTGACTTCACTAGAATCGCTTGATACTCACTGACATCACTTTGGTCATAGCACTTCTCGACCACTGGAGGTCCCTCCCTATCCGCGCTTGCTTACATCTCGAGACACTTGTGGTGACGTTCTGTAATGTTCCTGCAGACGACTCAGAGCTGCGGACGCAGGGTTATCGCAAAGCTTGCCTCGAGGCGAACTTGGAGCTCGTGAACAGTGCACCGCCGTCGCTCACGTTGCTCCTCGTCCAATTCGGTAATGGAGATACCGATGAGATGTCTCACGTTCGCTCATGGGACCTGCCCGACTTCGCGCTGTACTGGTCCATCCTCGATAACGCTATAATGCGGCTTCCCGTGTTACAGGTCGTCGCTTTTGCCTTCTCCCCGCCACAAGTAGTTGAGTGAGCGACATCACACGAGCGTACGATCTTCATCAACAGCAATAATAGCAACCCTCCCTTAGAATTGGGACCGGAAGAAGATGCGGCTTGTAAAGCATTCTTGGAGAGTGCCTTGCCGCAGACATATGCGAAAGGGCTGATCAAACTCGTGTTGAAAGACGAGACGATCGGCTCGTTTGGTGAGTAGATCTACCTCTATGTGCCTATTCTTGAATTTGTCTGATGTATGTCTCACAGCTGCTGATCGCACGAATAGATAAATGTCATCTGCCCCGTGTGTGTATTTGGAAAGACCATTCTATGGACGTGGTCATTTAGCGAGCGTTTTGATCTTGTATCGACGTCCAGCAAACACGATCAATTCTGCAGATATATGAAATCGTACCCCTCGTGATGGTCGCTGCAATGTCGATCACCAAAGGTGACAGAAGTAGAGATACATCGACAATAGTGTTGCGCTACCAGCCCATAAAACAAAAAGCGTCGTTAGCAAGAACGAATCGTCACGACTGCAGGGGTCGGCGGGGATGTCCAAGACTCCAGCTCGGATAGCATAGACTGCGTCAAGGATTTCCTTCGCAGAGACTTGACTGAATATTTCCCAGAATTGGGAATAGTCCTCGTCCTGGTGTTCCTCTGCAATCGTGCGACATCGAGGATTGATTGTCATTTCGTCGAGTTCATGTAGTATGGGTAAGAGCACCCGGTAGGCAGGATCGATAGGGGGTAGTGTCTGTATCGCCGCAAGATATAAATCAGGTCCGGGACCTCGGGAGATGCTAGCCATAAGCCTACCTCCGGTTTCTGTACGCTGAAATGATCACCTATCAGGCTCGGTCCGGGGGGAGTGTTGCTAGGAAATTCATACGCTAAACTGGGGCTCGGTTCTGGATCAGGAGATATCGCCGACGGGTACGACACAGGGTGGGCTATGAGTTCTTCGACAAACTCGGGCACCTAGATATTCGTGTGTTAGAACATGATGTTTGAGTAGCATCGGAGTAGGTAGAACTAACCATGCGTTCATCCTCACAGATGCTGGTAGTGATCTCACGATACGCGGCCTGTCCCGCTTCGTCTTCACGTGCTAGTTCCGACATCGTATCGTTGGATAAGGTAGTAGATAGGGATACCTATAAGGTCGGTATGTGAAAAATGTCCTTATGACTACAATAGGGGCTCCCTTGCCTTATGTCCTGGCACTTTGAATGAGAATGACAGAGCACGCCACAGGCGCTTTGGGGATGTGGGAGGCGAGACATATTCGTTTTCACTAGATTGTTGATATTGTGACGGTGTTGTTTGCCCATGCATAGGAGCAGGAAGGAGGCTGCGATACTCTGGTTTCCTAGTGAGAATGTTGGGAAGACTTATATGTAGCCTTCTGACGGGTCGCAGATTGGGTATATTCAAACTTCGTCGCTTCTGTGGAGAGGGTCGTAGCGATGCTTCAGGGAGCGAGTGTACGCTCGGGTTATTCTAAAAGCCAATGTGAACTATTGCTTGACGCAAGCACAATATTCGAGACTTACCTCGTTTACTGCAATAATTGGACCATGGAGCAAACTCTTCGACACTAGCCAGTTCTCGATGTTCTGAAATAGATTACGTTGCTGGAAGGTGCAACTGTCTTTGGGAGATGCCACTAACCTGATGCACTTCGTTCGGAGCATTGGTCTTACCACCAAAGTCAGTCTTTCTATCTAGGGCCAAGTGCGAGAAGGCGACGTTATACCTTGTCATGTGGATTGGCGTTCCAATACTCGCGGGCCTTCTGGAATGAAAGGGCAAGCTGACAACGCGTATCGACGAAGCAATGACAGCCAGCATGCTTTTCCGCTAGTCTGTTTCGCACCTATTGCATAAATGAGGTGAGCGGCTCCAAAAGCGACGGAGAAGATGATGAACGTCAAGGTAAGTCAACCATGTTGCATGTTCAATCAAGTTTGAATATCTCAATAGAGATAATGAACGCTACAGAAAACCTGAGCATGCGAGAAGCAACTCACAGATCCTGGGTCCGATGCAAGACAATTCTCCGATCCAACCACCATGGGAGGTTGGTTCTGTGCTGAAGTGGTCTCTGTACAAGTCATGCGTAGCGTGGGGATGGCTGTGATCAGAAACTAACGAGTAGTCGTCGGATGGCGAATGTGAGAGAGGAAATTGAATGTGAACGGTGGTGGTTCGTAGTTGGACCCGTTTCCCTGAGTGCGCGCCTTTAAGTCGCTGGGCCACCGACATGTGGCCGCGAACAAAGCACCAGAGCTACTCGTAGGGCAGACTACGCCTTCCTCCTCTTATGGCCCAAGCGACTCGGCGCAATGTTCAGACCGACGGTCACAAAGGACCAAAGCGCAGCTCTACTTGAACGGCGCAGGGGGTCATACGCGCCACTGCCGCTACCATCGAGCTCGCTTTGTTGCCACTGATGCGACAGGCAGTGACTATTCAAAAGCGTCGCGAGAGCGAACGAATTGATCTGAGGAGGCCACCACTCCGGAGCAATCGATCAGAATTCGCAACCAGGCTGACACAGCGGGAAGACTCACTTCGGACGCCGAACCACTCCCAAGTGAAAGTGGTAGACAACATCTTAGAGTCCTTGCAATCGAGAGTGGCTTCCAGGACCATGAAGCAAGACACCAAGCAGATACCGAGCAACTGCAAGATGTACCACACGGGTACAATGCAGGACTAGAATAGGTCTCTACGTACGGTACAAACTTTTGGCAGAGCGCAGAGGAGCTAAACAAACAACGTGTGGTGAGAGGGTACAGTCGACGCCGACAGCAATGCAATGGACGGTCTATATTACGTGGGTGCGTGTGCAGTGAGGTAGATGTGGGACGAGGGGAAACGAAAGCGATGCGAAAGGACCGTGGACATCAACGAGTGGGAAAGGGCGAAGGGGACAACGCCAAGAAAGATTAGATCCGAAGCGAAGTCGAGTAAGTATATCCAGTTAAGACGAAGGACCCAGGACCGATCCGTGCGAGAGAGATGTCCGCGAGCATAACAAGCAAGCAAACACATGGAAAGGACAGGAATGCGGAAGGAGTGGACGAAGAGGGAGGAGAACGCATGGACATACGTAGGCGCATACGCGCTACCGCAACGAACTGTCGTCAAACTCGAACCCCTCTGCATCGAGGTCGAGTGGCGGCATGTCACCCAGATGACGTTCGTGCTCCGGACGCAGGTTCAGACTGCCTGGTGAGCCCGTCATGATGGAGAAGTTCGCGGTTGTCGGCGAGATGTTCCCGGCTGACGATACGGATTTGTTCGCGGCGTGGCTATACCCGCTGCGAGACGAGGGTCCCTTCGGGATCGATGGATATCCGCTTGGACTGTGTCCTGCGTTCACTCTAGCGAGTACCATCGTAGGCGAGCCTGGTGGAGAGGATGAGTTCTGAGAGAAGGCGGTAAAGGTATCAGGCGGGGCGCCCTCTTCCTGCATAATCATAGACATATTAGACGGGAGCGTTGCGAAGACAGACGACTCGACGCTCGCGCGCTTTCTGTACGAAGGCACAAACGCACTCGCGGCATCGTATGGCGTCTCTGGGGAGACGAACGCGGGGCCCGGGGAAGAGCGGCGCACGAACGAGCTAGTGCGCGAATGTGCAGGGAGGCGGCGGTCCGAAGACGACGCCGGGCTCCCATAGCGCTTCGACGGGTACATAGGGTTTGGGGGCACCGCGGGCGGCTGGGAGTACAGGATGGCCTGGATGCGCTCCTGCGCGTCCGCAAGCTTGTCCTCGAGCATCTGGATGCGCTCGCGCAGCTGCCCGTTCTCGTCGCGGAGCATCCGCGTCGTCCGTTGCGAGTCCGCGAGCGCGCTCAGGAGGGCACTCGTCTCGAGCGCGTGCTTCTCTTGGAGCAGCTGGACCTCCGAGTTCAGGGACGAGGCTGACACTGAAGTCGGGGCCGTCGAGGCGCTCGAGAAGACTGTGCGGGGAGACATTGTCTCGCTCATGGGGCCCGTGGTGGAGGGGCTCTCGGAATAGCCAGCCGCGCGCGAGATGCTACCGCTGCGCGCGCCATAGGACGAGGACGATCCGGCCTCGGAGTATGCCATTCGCGATGGGGTGTAGCGAGATCGCGAGTCCCTGTCGATGCTGCTTCGCGAGGGTCCGAATCGCGACGGAGGACGACTCGCGCTAGCGGGAGAAGAGTCCTTGTCAAAGTCCAGAAGCCCAGCGGCAGCAAACGCCTTAGCTGTCCGCGGCCCAAGCCAGTCCGCCATGTTCCGTGGCGCCGGTAGGGACACAGGAGGATGGGAAGGGGAAGTGCTCGTCACCCGATTCTCTATGACACTCGTACTACGCTTGCGCGTACGGACACTGCCAGTGAGCCGTGGTCGTTCGATGTCCAAGCTTGGCCGATGGTTCTGTAGGCGGCTCGGCGCGGTGCCAATCGACGATGGGGCGCGCGAGGACGGAGACGCTGAGTCTGCTTCCCAGACGCTATTCGGTGTCGAGTGTAGCCGCGACATGGGCGGGCGCGACGTGCTCGTGGAAGCAGAAGACGAGGAAGGTCGCGCGGGGGTCATGAGGCGCGAAGCTGGTGTTCGACGCTCTTCTCTGTTCCCGCTGCTGCCAGGCCGCCGGATAGAAGAGTTCGCAGTGGCGGTAATGTCTCCGGGGGAGGCGCGCGAGAGCCGGCTGAGAGCGGAAGCAGAACTCATCGAGGAGGGGCGCTCCGGGCTGGAGGACATGGCACGACCTGACGGTGTGCACGTGATGGGCGAGGGAGGACCAGACTTTCCTGTTGGACTAAAGATAGGGCGGTCGGAGACCGACCTTGTAATACGGGGGATGGTACTGGAATGTGAAGGGAGACGGGACGCGACGGAGAGGGAGGTAGGGATACGACGAGTGGATGTGCTAGCCTGCAGCTCGGCAGTCTTCGCTCGAGGAGAAAAGGTAGGCTTTGTGGGAGAAGGGGGAGAACTCGAGGCGGGAGGGGGCATAGCGTCTATAGCTAGGAGGACCGCCGGCTCTGTACTGCTGCCGTACACCCTGTTGGGGCTGAGCAGCGCGGCGAGGTCGGGGTCGAGCGAGTTCAAGTTGAAACTAGTGTCCGGACTTTCCGGCGTCCGCTCGCGACTAATCGCGGTATCCGACGGTACGTCGTCCACGACGACACCATTCAACCAGTCTTGCTGCCCGCCGGTCTCCGACAGAGCAGCAAGGACCTCACTGGTGAGCTTCGACGTCGAAAGATCCAGTGCGGAGGTATCATTTGATGGCGATGAGCTACCATGCCGGGTATTGCGCGGTGGGGGGTAAAGTGCTTGAGGCTGGAACGCGTTCGGACTGATGTCAGACGCACGCTCGCTCTCTGCCTGCGAGGTATCGAGACTAGGCAGGTGCTTCGAGATCCCAGAAGTCTCCGCTTCAAGGATGGTGGAGAGCTCGGATGCGAGAAGTGCGGGCGTACCAGCCGGCGAAGCTGTGACAAGTATTGGTGTGCATAGTTTATGTGGAATGAACATTACGTACCTGCACTATCTGCGGCTGAGCTCTGCGAGCTTGATAGAGGGGACTGGGATACTGGAGAGGCGTTGCTGCTTTTCGACGAGCGGGTATTAGGTGGCTTCTCGTCACCAGGACGAGGCAGGTCGATGGATAGCACATAGTCGTCCTGCGAACGCCTCGCGAGCTGCGGCGACGATGCCCTTCGTTCCACATTCACGGAGCGGCGGACTGGTCCAAGGCTGCCGAAGTGATTCTTGGGGATTGCGGATGGAACGGCAGGACTGGGTGCGTGCTTGTTGCTACTCCCGAAGGAAAGGAAGTTGCGGAATGTGCGGAACGGGGTACTCACACCTCCGCTGCTTGGGGGAGAAGGGCTAGTAGGGGGCGAAACGAGGCTTGGGCTGCCGCTCACAGAGGGATACCGAGACGGGGGGACAAGGCCAAGATGAGGCGAAGGCAATCCACCCAAGGAGCTGCTGCCACTGTGAGACACACGTGGGGACATCACAGGTATCTGTGAAGCTCGCTGTGTATCTGCCATGGTGATCACGGTCCGTCGTCTTGAGATAAGTCTGGAGAGCAGCCTAAGATGTGGGAGATTCAGCTAGCAATCGACATGCTAGGAAGGCGAGGCGGATGAGGTGTTGCGCGGCGTCCGACGTATGTAATGGAAGACGCGGGAAGGCCGGCAATACAGAGCGAGGACAAAGCGTAGAGAGCACAGAAGTCGGATGCTGCGATGTTTGTCGAGACGGCGAGCTCGTCGTGCTCGGCGTTGTAGACGGACTGGTTCCCGTTCGGGTACGCCCCGCGTGCCGACGGACTCTGGTCGGCTAACGACAGGCACGGTAGTTATCCCCCCTTATCGTCTCAGATTGATCAAGCTATTTACGGTTGGATTCGAAGGGGCGGGTTGTACGAGTGCACCAAGTACTGAGCTCTTCAAAGAAATTCGACGCGTACTCATGCATGGGACCTGGGACCATAGAGATAAGTAGAGGACAGAGCGAGTTCCGTAAATACGTACGGGAGGTAAGACATGTCGACTAACGCAGACTAGTACTCTTATTGGCCTTAAAACCTCTCGCGTTGTGCATGCTCATTTTACTTGACTTCAACACACGACAATCAACGTATAGGAAGGCGTGTGCTCTTTACAGCTTGGAGAAAGCAGTAAGTCAAACTAATGCTCCAAGTTGCCGTTATGTCGGACAAGACAGTACATAAAACGCTTGGGTTCCCACGATTACAATCAAGCTCTAACAGGTACCGAGGTCGGCAAGTGGCAATTTTCATCGACTTGGTACTGCTCCAGGAAGTGGTTAAGTGGGTAAATCGGGAAACAGCACTAGCGATGCCGGACAAGTTGAAGCTCGAACGCATCGCCCCTAGCACCTCAGCCCAAGATTTCTTCACAAAATACGTCTCAAAGCGTCGACCGGTCATCATCAGTGGGCTCCTGGACGATCCTTCGTTCCAAGGTCGCAAGTGGGTACGTGCCTTGGCCCTGGAGTACCTGAGTCTGTCGCGCGTTATCTCATGCCCGATCAGACAGATCTCTCTTACCTCTCCGAGAAGGCCGGTGATGTCGAGGTACTGGTCGAGCCCATACACCCGACGGCCAATCAATACGGCACCGACGTCGAGAGGGTGCCGATGACATTCCGGGACTTCCTCGAGAAACTGCGCCACGACGACGGACCACACCCGTACCTCACCACCCAGTACTCAGAAGAGGACTCAGACGCAGAGACCGTCTTCCCCCCACCGACCAATGCGCTCAAAGACGAGTTCCCGATGGTGCCTCGCCTCATGGGAAACCTCTTCCTCCAGCAAGTGAACCTCTGGCTCGGGAAGTCCAAAGACGGCTCCTCGTCCGGTCTCGTGAGTGTCCTTCCATCTCGGTAGCATCTCGTGGACAACACCGGTTGCTGACGCACCGTTCTTCCTTACTCGGATCCGCTGCGTTGGTGTGCATTGCCTCCGAGTCAGCACCATGACTTCCACGACAATTTGTACTGCCTTCTCCAGGGAAGCAAGCGCTTCGTGCTGTTCCCGCCGGCGGAGGTTAAGCACCTTTACCCCTACGGCACCCTCGACACTCTCCACCCGAACGGCCTCATCTCGTACGCGGACATACCTGTGCGCTCCGATGGGCTGTCCAAACGCGCTGCTTGCAAGGCCCGCGTGCACGCTCTCGAGCGCAAGATCGATGCGCTCAAGGCGAAGGTCAAGGGCAAGGGCAAGGATAGAACGCAGTCGAAGGAGATGAAAGCGCTGATGAACGCCCATGACGAGGCGCTTGACGAGCTCGCCATGCTTGCGCTAGAGGATGAGCAAGGAGCAGAAGAGGTGGACGACTTCGATGCCCTCATGGGCGACTTGGATGACGGAACTGACGACCTCGGCGCCGGTTCATCTGGACTAGCTGCCGCAGTTGACGAGGAGAATGACGAAGACGAGGCCGAGGATGACGAGAACGACGAAAACAAGTGGCCGGAATGGAAAGGCATCGGTCACTCAGACGACAGCGAAGACGAGGACGAGCAGGGCGATGGCGAAAGCAATGGTCAGCCGAGTGAGCCATCGTCCTTCTCTCGCATCCCAACTGCCCATCTGCACCGGTATCTCGACATCCCGACGACAGCTGCCATACCCCCCGACTTCTCTGCCTCGACGTTCCCTGCTCTTCAGAAAGCGGCGGCGCCGTACGTGGTCGAACTCTCCGCTGGGGAGATGCTCTACTTGCCCGCGTCGTGGTGGCACGAGGTCACTTCGACTTCCGCCCCACCGTCAGCTGGCCATGGCCACAACAGTGGGGCTGACGTCCATATGGCGTTCAACTACTGGTTTTATCCTCCAGACGCGCTCGACCACTTCGAGGCGCCGTACGGAGATACTTTGGTTTGGAGCTACCTGCGCGAGAAGGGTAAAGCAAAGGGACCCGAAGAGAAAGACACCGGCGAGAAGGTGAAAGTGGGAAAGCGGGCAAGAGAGGACGGTATTAGCGAGGGCTCTAAGAAGGCGAGGCGCTAGGACGGTGCTGTCCGGGAGGTCATGGACCAGGAAGCTGCCTTGGGAGGTCAGGACAGCTGCTTCATATGTACGCTTTAGGTGTGCCAGACTCAGATGAAGGCTTAGCGGAGTGAACGACGGCTTATAGACTGTTCAGCGTGCGCCGGGTGTCGATGACGCGTTGACGGCAACATGAAGTAACTTCGATGGTATGTGTCTTGGACATATACATCTGATCAGGGCTCACGCTATCTGCAGTACCTTGTCGTGCGTGCTCAGTCAGTGCTTTGTTTGCCCATGGCGGTCGGGACACCTGACTTAGCGGACGCATTCTTTCCGGGGACGACGAGCACGTAAGCCTAGCGTCGTGGCCTTTTTAGCTTCGACAACGCTGTGTGCCTATCGCGTATGGTGTATGTCTTGATGCGCCCAACTCCGCACTCGCACAACGGATTGCGGCAGGAAGACTTGGGCGCTGTCAAGTTCTATTGCCGTCACAAGTTTCTCAAGCAGACCCTGTCCGGTGAGCGAGACCACTTGAACTGATCGCCGGCGTTCAACTTAGCTACCTGCGGACGTATTCGTGAATCTCATGACGGTCACATCTGGCTCCTCAACCACATGGATGCGCAATAGGAGACCATAGGAGACCTTGGGCGTCGGTTGGCCGGCGATTAGACAAGAGACCGAGCGCATCGGATAAGGGGGGACGTATCAGGGCGGGGTTCCTGTTTGGGGTTAACGGATACCCACGGGATGTCAGCTTGAACTCTGCGGGGATAAGAGCCTAATCCTGTTTCACAACAGTCGCTATCCGTACAATGCAAGGCGGATTACACGCTTCCAAGACATCCTTCGCCATCGTATCTCCGAACTAAACCTCGACCTAAATCCTCCAGAATTCCAAGCTAGACGCTGCGCGCTCGAACGGAAACGCGCCATCCCACTTTCTGACGTCTATCTGGCTCTCGTGCACCGCCGACCGCAGCTCCTGTACCACCTCTCGTGCCCCCTGGAGGTCCGCCACTCGTCCTCCGTCAAGCTCCTCTTTCGAACTTTGTATCGCCTGGCTGATGTCGGCGTCGATATTCGCCAGCACGTCCTCCATCTCGCTGTCGTCCTCCCATCGCAGCCTGACCGTTGCGCTGATGACCCGCGTGAGGATCCTCAGGCTTGCGAATCCCAAGCCGGATCCGTATAGCGTGCGGATGCGGATCAGGATGTTGTGCAGCTTCTCGGTAGGAGCTGCTGTCTTGTCCCCCTCTCCGGCAACAAAGATCCCTGTCGTATCAGGGATCGCGGTCGCGTCGACGCGCAGCAGCCGCTGTCTCGCCGCTGATGTGAATGCCTGGGCCACAGAAGGGGGACTCGTGGCCAGCATACCGCGCACAATCGCGCGAAGGCTGCGATTCGAAGTGAAAAAGTGCTGTCAGCCATGACGAGAGCCGGAGCGGGTCTCGGCGACTTGCTTACTCCTCAAGGTTCGTGTTGGCGATGAGAGTGTCAACCATGAGGTTCCTGCAAGAGGATGTCGTTTCAGCAATTGGATAATGAAAGTTCCCTCCGGCGACACTCACACATGCCCTAGTACCGGACGAGCGTCTCCCGCGGTACGTGGCCCGACGGGACTGGCGGAAGGTTCGGTGCTGGGCATCGCGGTGTCCGGGTGCGGTGAGTCGCTAATTGTGTCGATAGAGGGGCTGCCCTGTCGGTCGATGTCCAAAGCTTGTTGCCTCTTATACCTCAACTCGTGTTAAAATCAATCAAAAAGGCCACGGCCGGTAAAAGTGACTTTCTTTGTCCTTGCGCGGAAATGGCCTGATCAGAGTTTTTGGATAGTTAGGTTCTAAGCGCTTGATGCTCCCGCGCGCTAACCAGATTGACCGCCGTGTTTCACGGCCTGCAACTGGCCTACCACACTTCCCGTAGGCCCCTTCGGGTCGGTGTACTACAGGTTCTCCGCTTTGCATTCTCGTACTCCTCGCAGCACACGACGGGATTCGTTTACTTGCCGACCTCACTATAAAGCGGTCGAAGGTGGGGCAGCATGTCTCAACAACAGCACCAGCCACACGCAAAGACATGGAGGGAGACAATCAGTTCATGTTATCTCCAGCCACTTCGCTTCCACGCATCTGGGTCGGTCTTTGGCAGCTGTCCAGCAACGCATGGGGCAGCGCTCCTGCACAAAGAGTCCGTGATGCTATGACTACCCCTATGGCAAGAGGTTTCTACGCGTTTGGTGAGCCGCACTTCACCCTTGTGGCCGTCACAGACGACTGACCACGACCTGACAGACATGGTAGGTCGGTGACGATTGGATGTAACTCGTATCTGACAAACATGATCTGTTGTCGTCAACATATCCAGGGTACGTTCTCTGTCCTATCATCGCACCAGCGCCTGACGGCGCTTCGACCAGCGGACCACTATGGACCTGCTGAGGATCTTTTCGTCAGTCCGGAATCTTTGGCGCTTCAAGGTCTCGTGCTGACGCCGGCCTCCCAGGGCACTTTCGTTTCCAATCTCCCTGCTGATACCAATCCCCGCCCATTCGGCGCCACGAAGTGGTGCATATTCCATCCTACCGAAATAACCTACGAGAAGGTCGCTGCCGCTGTCAAGGAGCGTTCCGACCGGATGCATAAGGATCGTGTTGATCTTCTGCAGGTATGCAGACGGCCTCAGTTCACTGCGGTGGCATGATTAATATCTTCGGGCGGTGGCAGTTCTTCTGGCAGGACTACCAGGACAGGAGTTACATTACTGCTTTGCAATATCTCGCACAGCTTCGCAAGGCGGGGAAGATACGTAATCTGGGGCTGTGCAACTTCGACACAAGGAGGACAGAGGAGGTCTGTGTCGAATTGGGCCCTGGGTACATAGTCTCCAACCAAGTCGCGGTACGCGTGATGTCTCGGACTGTGTTGAGGCACACATTGACATGTTCTAGTTCTCGATCATCGACGTTCGGCCCCTCCACGGGATGAACGACCTGTGCGCCAGGTACGGCTTCAAGGTTTTGGCATACGGCACCTTGGTAAGGACAGCCTTACGTCTAGTATACGTTCAACCAGATCATGACATCGTCGCGGATACAGTGCGGGGGGCTTCTCACCGACCGGTGGCTCGGAAAACCCGAGCCAGAGATGTACTCAGGTCAATTGAATCCCTCTCAGAGAAAGGTAACCCACTTGCCGTCTCAGGCGGTTATCTCACGAGGCCCTGCCTGCGAAGCTCACACGCCACATTTAATAGTATCTCGATGTGATTCTGAAGGCTTGGGGAGACTGGGCTCTCTTTCAAAGACTGCTAAGGCTCCTCCGCGATATCGGAGACCGCCATGGTGGTGTGAGCATTGCGAACGTCGCTATTCGCTGGGTCCTTGAACACCCGTTCGTTGGCGCTGTCCTCATAGGTAAACTACACAATTCCCCTTTGAGCGTTTGCTCGTGGGGCCATCCATTATCGCTGATGTCGGCCATGATTATCTTCATCAGGAGCACGACTGGGTTTGAGCGACAACACTGATGACAACGCGAAGGTGTTCACATTCTCGCTCACAGACGGAGACAAGGCCGACATCGAGGCAGTATTGAAGCTGTCTAAGAGCAGCACGATGATCATGACAATCGGCGACTGCGGCGCAGAGTATCGTCAGAAGGGCGAGTACTGAGCACGCAACTGCGACCGTGGCTTCTTGCGCAGTGGAGAACCGTTTCCACTATAGTCAGTTGGCTGTCTGATGTCTGTACGATTCGGAGGTGCTCTTCCTATTGCAGAATGTGTATACTATAGAATGTTGATGATCGCGATCTCGTACCGCCAAACGATGTGCATCGCTGGCGACGCAGTTAGTGCAGGCCTGCATCGGACAGAAGGTAGCAGTGCAACTATGGACCCGATTGTTGATGTACTCTACATGAAAATTTCTACAGCGTGCTATACATGATTGTGTCCCACAATGAAATCAAATCGAGCATGAAAGTCCGTGCGCTCTCTACACCTCTGGCAATGTCCGCGACTCGGTACGATGTATCGGGAGTGTGTGGAGCACAATAGCAGTGCATTGGGCGGACATCAGAGCTTGCTTATAGAACTAGACGTTTGCGGGGCGGTTGTCGACAACCGTGTGATTGGTTGCAGCTTCTTCTTCACGTCACGGAGAATGGTTGTCTTAGGCTGCCAGTCGTTGAAGGCGTCTCGTAACTGCGCGAACTCGCGTGCGAAGAAGTACGATATCTTGTTATCTGCGATCATATCGCGGAGCAGCCATGGGATCTAACGAAGTATCAGCTGGATGTCTACATATGTAGATGAGGAAGTATCATTTCTCGGCAGCCTACCTCGTAATCGTTTTGTTCCTCCACTGCATTGAATGGATCGATTACAAGTTCCGCGTCGGAGTTGGCGCCATCGTTGGTCATGAAGAAGTACTTCACCGCAAGACTTGATAGATTGTTGCATGAGGGAAGGACGAGAAGTGATATGTTGTCACACTTACGTATATGTCGCAGGCTCTTCGTAGGCGGTCGAGTGTCCGACCCCGTTGAGCGTCCCCGCGGTTGCTTCCGATAAGTGCGCAAGCAAACCTCGATCTGACAGCCCCGCGTTGCGTATGCGGATTAGAAGGATCAATAGGTTAGAAAGGAAGTCAGAAGAGCTGATGGCCGGTGGTTAAATCAGCTTCCCTTCTTGATGACCAGTCTGTCGCAAACGGCACGTACTGATATGCATCGTTGTCAATGTATAGAGCACGCAGTATACGAGGATGAGATGCCGCAGTGAATAGTCCGGAATATATAGGTACGACTTGATCGTTCAATGATGCGATGTACACGACTTTGGCCTGTGACAGAGTTAGCAAGCTTTCCGCAATAGTTTAGGAAGATGCTTACGCCGTGATCCAGGACGTTTCTAAGGGCACCGGTGTAATTCTTCGACACTTTAGATTCCGTGTCCTGATAGAACGAAGTCAGTGTCAAGATGCTCGTGTCAGCATGTCAAAGACCAGAAACCTACCTGGAAATCGAATAGTTCTCGGGCGGCAGCGTTCTCCACGTACTGACGACACACCTTAGCATCACATTCACTTAAATGTATCAAAGGGGCTCACCTGAACGTACTGCTGCAGCAGGGAACTGGTCTTCAGGTATCGCAAAGGCCCCAAATGAACACCACACAGCGCGAGTAGACAAACTCTCTGTGCCTGAGCTGTAGGGATAGAAGCAGCACCACCTGCAGAGATCGAAGCAGCAGTCTTCGCCAGAGTCTCCACACTGCGTGAAGTCAGAATGTGTCCATCTTCTATCAGGCGATCAAGGAGATGTGTAGAGACAACGGCGCCCTGCGAATGACTGGCGACGAAGATAACGTCGGCGGCGTGCAAGTCCTCCATCCATTCGTCGTTCTCTAGCAGGTGGTTGTAAACCCTGAAGCCGCCAGGTCGGAGCGTCAGAAAAGTCCACTAGTCTTGACATTTGACAATCTACCCATATACTAACCTGGAGACCTTCTTACGGATAGTGCCATCCCCCTCGAGTGGCATGGGCGTAATCTTCTTGAATTTGAAGCCGCCCTCCTCCGCGAACTGCTCGAGTGCCTGGACCGTCATGTTGACGAACTTACTGCTCGAAGACGGGAGCTGTACTCGAACCGAGAACACCAGGACCACAGCCACAACGGCAACCACGCGCACACATGGACGCATTCGTCAGCAAGGCTAGAAGCGAGGTCATGGCTCGGTCGATAGAACTCACCCCTCCAGCAAGCGTCCGTGTCACTGCACCTACAATAAGCAAATAGAAGATCAGTTCCGGTCTCCGCACGTGATGCCATACTAGGATAACATTCCACAATCCATGGACCACACGTCAACTGATACAGTACGACCACTGGTAGCGCGATATACCCGATATACCAAATACCATTCTGACCAAGCCAATCTCAAGGCAAAGATCGGGCAGGACTTCTAGTGTATCTGGGCTGACCAGTGGCGTAGAGTCGGAGAGGCCCAGAACAGGACCGAAGCCACAAAGAAACACACTTACCAGGCGACCAACCAGCGACGCCGATCACGACGACCCTGCACCCTCCATTGAGTATGTACGGGTTCAATGCTTCGCCCACCACGTCCAGCGCCTTCGGTAGCTCCTGCCCATACGCCACGAACTCAGTCTGTGCCTGTGGCGAGGATGCTGTCACAGGCCAGATTCCGAACGCATCCCTGCGATCCTTGTCGACGCTCCGCGCCCTCGCCCGCGCCTTCCCTTTACCTTTACCTTTGGCGCTGTTCGACCCGGCAGCGTCTCCGCCGGAGAAAAGCGCCCCCGCCACATACGACAGCGCGCCCGTCAGCTTTGATTTCGCGCTCGGGGCGCGCGTTGGCAGGGGGTACGCTCGAGGCGGGGTGTGGAACGTGTCTGCCCACGTGGGGAGGACAAAGTTCGGCTGCACCGGCTTCGCGCTACCTGGCGGAGTCGTAGCTGCAGAAGCCTTGGATGGGGCCGGGGAGGGCGCGCGCGGAGCCCGCTGCGCCTCGCGCTTGATGGAATCGGAGTCCGTCAGAGGCGGGGCGGACTCGGGTTTCTTGGCCTCGGGTTTCTTCGGCTCCCGCTCCTTCGTGGGGACTTGTGGGGATTTGGTCGTTGGAGACTTCGGCGCCTTGGGAGATCTTGGGATGGAGGAGGATGGAGTGGGGGACGAAGGCTTCGGGGAGCTGGAGAGAAGGAGCGGAGATGGCTTCTCCTTGGATGGTCCTTGAATGTCCTTCGCTTTCGCTGCCGTCTTGTCGTCGCCAAGAGGCACCTCGACTGCGACCGACGGATCAGGTTCATCATCGTCAATCTCCATGACTTCCATGCCATTTTCCTGCTTGTCGTACGCCGTCTCTGAGAGCATCTTGGTCGTGAGAGCTTTAGACATGAAGAAAGACATCCATCCAGACTTATTCTCTGTCACAGATGACTGAATCGGATTACTCGGCTCGGGCGTCGCATCGCGTTCTGGTTGGGTTGCAAGGGACTCTGACTCTGCAGGGACCGCAAGGGGAGCTTGGGCTTGAGCTTGAGCGTTCTGCTCTTGATCGCGGGCGAGCGCATCCGCCTTGATCTGTTCGGCGTCGGTCTTCGGCGGCGTGTCAGTGGGTTTCGCAGCAGGGCCTTCACCAGAAGCCTGAGTAGCGTCGACGTCGGACGCGTTGGCGGAGTAGTACCACGCCCAAGGAGAATACCACGATGCGCCATGGCTCCTTACGGTCTCGGCTGAGAGGATCGACGAGGGCTTCTTATCAGACGTCGCGTCTTGGGGATCGTGTTGCGTCGGCGGAGATGTGTCGCCGTCTCGCTGCGGGTTCGTTGGCGCGTCCTGGGATTTTGCCGTGGAGGTTTCAGGACTCTGAATAGAGGACTGTTCGGCCGGCTGTGCTATCTGCGCCTCTGTGCTAGCAAGCGTGTCGTCCTTCGTCTCCACAACCCCGTTCGTATCCTCGGACTCCTTGCTGTCTTGTGACGGCTTGTGATGCCCATCCGGAGGGTGCCCGGTTCCATTCCATCCGATGTAATCCCACCACGAGGCCGGACGTGAGGTAGAGACCCTCCCCGAGTCATCCCTGGCCCTGGCCATATCGTGACCTTCCTGCACAGCAGTCTGATCGGCAGGCTCCGTCCCCGGGGTAGGTGGAATGATGTTGACAATCTGCGGCGCAGCGGGCGCACCATCATTGCCGATCTTATCCTTATCCTCGTTCGAAACGGATGCATCCTTGGCAGCGCCCTCAGAAGCTACAAGCAGGTACAACTAGCGTTAGAATCGCAAGAAGAATAGTGTGATTCGAATCAGGAACATACCGTTCCCCCCGTCATCGCCCTTCGCCGTGTCACCCATATCGGACGACCCCCTGATATCCTCCGCCTGCGCACTCGCCACCGCCTGTTCCAGGGGGACTTTCGGCCGCCCCAGCAGCGGCAGTCGCAATGTGAAACGGCTCGTGCTCGGGTTCAGCGACGACACACTCGGCTTGCGCCCCGCCCTCGAGCCCGCGTCCTGCGACTCGACAACGGCCATGGGGTGTTGCGGGGTGATCGTCAGCGCGCTGCTCTCGAATCCCCCGAGCCCGAGGCCAGCGAGGCGGGGCACCTCCTCGTCCACGGACGAGATCGAGGTCGTTGCGCTCTTCAGATTGTCCGCGGGGGATGATGGCGTGGGAGGGGAGTATTGGCGGGGGGAGAAGCCCATCGGGGAGGGCTTGGTGGTGGATGGGGATGAGGGAATATCACGTGGGGGCGAGCGGACAGGCGCTGCCCGCAGTGGGGATGGGGACAGGTCCACTGCCTGGATCGGGATATTTGACACGTCAACTGGGGGAATGGGCACAGCGAGTGCGGGCGCAGGCGATTCGGCAGAGGAAGCGGCCAGACCAGACGAGGGAGCGGCGCTGGTGTCTGATTCGGACGGCTGCGGCTGCGCCGCGATAGTCTGCGAATCGGCCGGGTCGTCGCTGGTCTTCGTGCGAGAGAAGCCGAACCACGAAGACCGCGAGGGGGTAGACTTGGTGGCGCGGATGGTCTTCTGCGGATCCGCGGTCGGGAAGGGCACAACTACTGCTCCTTCTTGCGGCTGCGACTGAACCTGAGATAGGACTTGTGCTTGAGGATCCGCTTCCGCCTGGGCTTCGGACTTCGATTGGTCTGGCTGGGCTGATGGGGGCAGAGAAGTGTCCATGGGCTTCGGAGACTCCGTAAGGTCTACAGGGTTCGATGCTGATCCTGGATTGGAGAGCAGAAGAGTTAGCACGTTTGTTGTTAGGCTGGCGACTATCCGCTATGTGTCTTCTGAGCTTCACATGGTAATCGAACGCGAATGCGCCGCCATCGAAGTATCTCGTATCTCCACGTATGGCTGTAGCGAGGAATCCGGCCATATCACTTGGCATGCGGACTCGCGTCGGCTGCTCAGTAACCTGAGACCACAGTAACAGGAGGCGGCACACGATGACCACGTCAAACAACGTCCAGCACCTCCAACTGGAATCATGACGCCGAGAGCGATTGAGATGTCCGAGCTCGATGACTGTCCACGGTGACCACCATCATTCCTAAGCCTGCTTCGTTGTCCTTCCAGAGCACAGAGACCTCGATGATAGCGATAGAATATTGTGTATCTCATGAACCGCAGGAGAGACAATGGACTCGTCCACAGGTTCAATCCGGCTCGGATAGTCACCCATATAGCTGAGAAGCACATACCTGGAGCGTCTGCGGAAAGCATTCGGTTCTCCGCTGCCAGTGGACCCTTGATAGGAGCATCATCGAGCACATCAGCGGTTAGCCTTGAACGCTTCCTCTCGACACCCTTCTTATCCCGCTGACCGAGCTGGCCCTCGGCTCGCTCGCTGCGCTGTTCCTCTGTGCTCATGAAGCTAGAAGCATTCGAATTCAAGCGTTCGCGCTTTCTGGAAGCGACGCTGTGCAAGCTGGCAGCGTCATCGATGGATACGGCAGGCAGGCGGTCGATAGCGGACCCGAGCCTTGCGCCTGGTTCTGGCTGTGCGAATACGACCGAAACACTAGCTGCCGGCTTCTGCTTCTTCGGGCTTGAGAGGGACGATCTCCACTTAGGTGGATTTGCACAGCTTGTAGAGTTAGAACGATGAGCAGGAGTGGAGGACATGGACGATACTGAGGAGGAAGGGATAGACGACGGACGCAGCACGCTCCGTCCTCGAGCTGGAGACCGACCACGAGCGAGACTCCGCTGCAAGAGTGACGGTTACGGACGCGCCCGGATCACCTTCCCGCCGACCGCCCTTTCGGGCTCCGCCTGATCTCTTTGGCCCGCCTCAGACTCCCCAGGTTCGGTCTCCGCTGGAAAGCCCTCAGGCACACCCCGGCCAATGAGGGAAATGCCTCACTCGCCAAAATGCCGCACGCTGACGACCTTGCTCTTGATCCTTCTCCACCCTCCCCCTCCCGTGCATCTTCCCGTTCTCTCCTTCTCCCACCTTCCTTTCCTCATTGCTGGCCTTAACAGCAGCACCCAAGCACTTCTGTAGGACTCGCGGACGACACGGGGTGGGAGGCATCCTCACCAAGCTCTGTGTTGTCCAGATCCGTCTAACGCACGATGGGGGATCGCACTTTCGGTCGCAGCGGATCGACGCGGGATAATGGGCTGGCGAGGTTGGGATCAACTATGGGTGATGACTGCTTGCTCATGATGCTGCTGTTTGCGAGGAGAGAGTCGGAGGATTCAAGGTGCGTGACCTGAACACGACACCGCGCCGAGTGGGAGGACACCCTCGCGAAGCTCGGCGTCGGTCCTCATCCGACTCGTGTTTGTGTATGTGCCGTCACAAGAGGCACATATACGCTCCTTACGTTCTCTCAACAGGTGTTCGAGGAGCCTGCTGGCACGAGGCTGCGCGAAGCGCTTCGTTCGCCGTTTCCTCGGCGCCTCAAGCTTTACTCTCACCCGGCGCTAAAGTCTTCCAGCGCGTCGCGGAGACCACTCGTGCTGTCCCCATGCTGTCTCCCCTTCCTCCCTGTGGCCTACCGGCGCGGTTGCTGCGACTGGTCTCCTCGGCGACGAGCCCCGACTCGGTCAACACGGCGGCTTCATCCATCTCGCAATCACAGCTTGCCATGAGTACTCCTGGCTGCTTCTATCTGCCCTCTCTTTGGCTACTTTGTCTCGCTGGGTCCATGTGACCTGCCGCTAGCTGGTCATCAATCAAGTCCCCCTGGCGACATCTGTCCTTGTGGTCAGGACGCGCTTGTCCACTTCTGACTCGGAGAACGCCTCTCACGAGTACCTTGACTCGGGAACCGAAACGCACACCCCAAACATGCCGTTCAACGGAACAATGCCAGCTCGGGAGACTGCCAGGACCGTGCACTTGCTCGGCTGCCACGAGGCCCTCGCTCAACTCATTCAACCCAGTCATGATGAGGATCGAAGCAGCGGGCGTTGATGGAAAATGATGAGTCTATCGAGGGCAGGAAGGTAAGATGCCTCTGGCACCTCGTGCACTTGCGCACAAGGTTGTTTGTGTCTGTTTGCTTTGATTACGTAACACTTCGAGACCTCTTATCATTTTTGCCGCCGTGCGCATCCCAATCCCGCTTCCCTACCGACCCACGAAATGCCCTCTCAGCCTTCGTTCTACTTGCTTGCGCTGGTCGCTGGCGTTATGCTAGCATCAGGAGCATACGCACTAGACAATGGCATGGACATGAGCATGGATGGGGCAATGAGCCTCGCTTCGGGCAGCATGCTCCCGTATCTCCACTTTAGGCCAGGAGACATCCTATGGTTCTACGGTTGGGTGCCGACGGGGAAGGGTGCTATGACCGGCGCCTGCATTGGGCTGTTCCTGTGCGCCCTCGTCGATAGGTGGATTTCGGCGATGCGGTCTGTCATGGAGGCGCACTGGTATAAGAGGTATGTTTGTCTATCTGTTGTGACATTTCGTTGTTCCTTCCTTTTCCAACCTCCAATCGTTTTATTCGCCGATCGACCGAGATGCCCAATATACTCATTCAAGCCGTCCTGATCGATTCACGCTGACGCTTCTGTAGAGCACAGATCGCTCAGGCTAATCAAGCCAACATCTTGCCTTCGGGCGAGAAGCCGTCAAGCTCTTCCTTCCCCACACGCATTCGCGATGCGTCCACTCTACGCGGGTCTCTCCCTTTCATCCCGTCACACGATATCTCGAGGGGCATCATCCACGCGGCTCAGGCGCTCATGCACTTCACGATAATGCTTGCCGTAATGTTCGTACGCTTCATGTTCTCTTCTTGGTGTCGTCGTGCTCAACGTCAACTCCAGGACATACCAAGCAGCCTTTCTCATCTCGATTGTTGCCGGGCTGGGTGTTGGGGAGATGCTGTTCGGGCGATATGCGGCCCATGCTGGCCACCATTAGGCGTTTGCGTCCCCCCCTCTGACATATGATTTCTCGTCGGTCTGAGCGCAAGGACTGTTCACGATGTTGTTGTACTTCTGGTGTTCACGAGACTAACGCTTTTAACATGAATGTGTGGATACTCTTTGCTTGACGTCGAGCGCGGCTCCTAGACGTCGAGCGCGGTTCCTAGACGTCGAGGCTGTGCACGTCACTTGAGCACGTCGTGTCTGCCTGACTCGAGATGACCTTCCCGAACATATAAGCTCGCAGTTGTTGGAGAACCCGCAAGACTACCTATCTTGCCGTCGCCGTCGTCAAATGGCCACAACACCCGCAGACTTCGTATTCTTCTGGAAACCCGACCAGCCCTACGGCTGGGCGGGGCAATGGTACCCCTCACCCTTCACTGCGCGCGTTACCCTCCACGACGACGAAGAACGCGACGTATTCTTTCCGACCGCCGAGCACTGGATGATGGCGCAGAAGGCGCTGTTATTCGGGGACAAAGACATATTCGAGCGCATCGCAGGCCCCCCTTTGGTCTCGGGCGCCTCCACTTCTCCCAACCAGTCCGAGGGCGCAGGGCCGAGGCGGAGCAAGCGCTCCCGCCCCTCCAAGACCGCATCCGCTTCGCCTGCGCAAGCATCTCCCAAGAAGCACCGCGCTCCGAGCCCAAAGGAGGTGAAAGCCCTCGGGCGGAAGGTGAAGAACTTTGACGAGGCGACGTGGGTGCGTGAGCGCACCAGGATCGTCCTCGAGGGCACGCTCCACAAGTTCCGACAGAACCCTGACTTGAGGAGAGAGCTGCTCGCGACGGGGGAGAAGGAGATGGTAGAGGCGAGTCCGCTGGATCGGGTGTGGGGCATCGGGATGGGGGAGAAGAAGGCCTTGGAGACGTGTGGGAGTGCGGAGGGACGGGAGGCGTGGGGCCTCAACTTACTTGGGAGGGCGTTGGGGGAGGCGAGGGAGGTCTTGAGAGCGGAGTTCAGAGACGAGGGTGAGGGTGAGGGTGAGGGTGAGGGCGAGGGCGAGGGCGAGGGCGAGGGGATAGGCGGTGGAGGTGTGGCGGCGGAGACGTTGCGCTCAGGCTGAGGGAGGTCAGCCGGAGGGAGGCACACTCATCTGCGGTCACTGCGAGCGAAGCTTACACGGTTCGTGATTGTTGCAGTCTAATGATTGTACGTGCTATTCTGCCATGAACAATACCTGCATGGCCATGCGCAGAGTAAACTTGACACTCGGCCAAGTATGCCGTGAACAGCCGTCGTCCACGGAGCTGCTGTCATAGATCCAGTTGCTTGGTACGACAACCCACATTGTGATCAGAAGGACATATACAGTCACTCAGAACGCGTCCACGTCAATGCGGCGTCTGCGGGCCAACGGGGCATGCCTCATGAGCAATGAGGCAGCAGCGTGTCCCGGCGTGTACTGACTGCGCAGCATCTGCATTATTTGGCATAATTTCGTTGTATGGTTCCAGTGGACAACTCGGCGAGATCCCAACGAGCAACCTGACACTCCCAGCTGCCGAAATTTTTGGACACAGGCAGTGTATATGTAGCCACAGGGCAATCGCAGTGATCCAAGTGACATCAAAAGACTCGTCCGTGCCTGGCCAACAACACGAGCGACGTGAGAGCATATGAGTCCACTCGGAGAGCATTCGTAGGCATCTTGCACGACATATCTGTGCCCGTGAAGAGGCCTTCTGATTGAGTGGCTGAGACAAGTGCACGATCACAACGGCTGAGCGAGCTGCGGACGAGTCGAAAATGCACGATCCGTAGACACGCATTCCGGAGATTGAGCCCTGGACGCCACACACTCTCAGGGTCCCAGCGATGAGGTTAAAAAACTTTTCGTCGGGAGCACCCTGTCAGTCGGCGCTTGTCCCTGGGAGATGGGATGAAAAAAGCTTTTCCTCCTGTATTTGGTCCGGACAAATACTGTAGCGCGATATCCATCCTGCCGTAGGCGACGACCCCCCCAGTGTCCCTCAATACTCAAGCTCCTCAGCCCTGAAGGCACTTCCATTCACATTGACCTCCATAAATCACTGGAAGCCAGGTTTTGATCACCACGTAGTCTGCCATGTCCGACTTTGGGGCTCCTCCCGTTATCCCTACCCAGTTGCAGCAGTACAAGTGCGCTCACATTCCGAGATTACTCCTCGAACCCCTTCGCTAACGGTCTGCAATACCACAGCTCCTATGTAGTGGACCCTCAATGGCAACGCAAATTCTCCATCATCTGGGCTGCAGGCATCGGCCTGGCCGTCCTCGTCTCCATCCCGCATGTCGCACGCGCACTCAAGACCCGGCGCTTGCTCCGCGGCCTCATTACTGGCGTCCTCGAAGACACCAAGACTCGGGGTTATACGCCCGTGGGCAGTGCGAATGTTGAGCCTAGATCCTCGAGACGACCATTTTCCGCAATATGGGAAACT
The DNA here is from genome assembly GCF_000275845.1 of Dichomitus squalens LYAD-421 SS1. Classification (NCBI taxonomy): domain Eukaryota; kingdom Fungi; phylum Basidiomycota; class Agaricomycetes; order Polyporales; family Polyporaceae; genus Dichomitus; species Dichomitus squalens. The sequence continues at coordinate 186,099 of NW_006766916.1, read as the reverse complement.
CTTTGGTCGGCTACACTGTGGAGTCTACCTGGTCTCGAGCTGGGCATGGGGCAAAGCGCGTTACTCTTCGTCTTCCGTGCCATACCTTTCAGCTCATGGATTACCCGCAGTGATTGTGATTGCCGCATACCTCATCTTACTCATCGCATGTATCACTATGCATGTACCTCTTATCACCAATCCCAATCGCGCCGGTGAGTTGTTCTCGCTCAGGGTTCTTCGCGCCCAACTCCTCACTTCGCTATCAATGGGCAGGCTTCTTGGCTCTCGCCCAGTTCCCCATCGTCTTCCTATTTGCAACCAAGAACTCGATCCTGTCCCTACTACTCGGGCCCGGGAACGGCTATGAGAAACTCAACTACATTCACCGATGGGCCGGCCGTGGAATGTTCATCGGTGCGACCGTTCACGGAGCCCTATGGATTAACAATCACATTGTGTTTGGGCTACCTATTATTGGTCAGCAGAAAGAAACATCAGGCGTTGCTGCCTATGGTGTCCTTTGCGTCCTTGTCCTAACGTCGTTCCGTCCGATCCGGAGGTTGTTCTATCAGTCGTTCTTCATCATTCAGTGAGTACCCATTGATAGAATCCAGATCCGTGAGCTGATGATTTCGCCTAGTGTACTCGGCTATGTTGCGTTCTTCGTGACCATATGCTACCATACAATCTACGCTTCTCCATGGATCTTCCCGCCATTGGCGTTTTACGGCTTTGACATACTCCTCCGTATGTTCCGCTATCGCATCAAGGACGCAACGCTGGTTCATGTTGATAATAACATGACTCTGGTGAGTGCATCCGACGCTCGAGCTTACCGTCCTGGGCCCTGACTTCTCTCCATCAGATTCACGTCCATGATTGCGACGATGGCTGGGTCGCTGGCCAACATGTGCGCCTCCGGGTCTTCTTCTCGGGACGCATCTTCGAATCGCACCCCCTCACGATTGTCAATGCACCCTCGTCCAACTCATGCTTACCTGGCGGCACGATGACCCTCGCTGCGCGCGCTATTGGTGATTGGTCTCGCCACCTGAACCAGTACGCGCTCGCAGAGCAGGAACGCAATCACGAGAAGGACGAGCAGCCTGGCGTTCCTGTCCAGGTCATGATCGACGGTCCGTACGGCGGCTCGAGTGTTGACCTCGGCGACTACGAGAGCGTCCTGCTCGTCGCCGGCGGTTCCGGTATCACGTTCACCCTAGGCATGCTTGACGACATTGTCGCACGCTGTATCAAGCTTGGTCGACCCAATGGCGAGAAGACGCGGCGCATCGAGTTTGCGTGGTGTGTCCGTTCGTACGGTGCGATCCACTGGTTCGCGCCGATGCTCATGGACATCGCGACCGCCGTCGCGGACACCTCGCTCGACCTCCACATCTCCGTATACGTCACCTGCCTGTGCAACCCCGAAAACGTCCCGCCCATCCCCAACATGGACGTCACCGTTTGCCCGCGCCCGTCCGTTACCACCCTCCTACGCGACCTTGTCACGCCCCCGCCACCGTCGCTGTCCCGCAAGTCCGAGTCGTTAGATTCAGACAGCAAGTCGCTCGAGTTTGACGAGGGCGCACACGAGATCTCTGCGTCGTCGCGATTAAAGTGGGTCGGTCTTGGTGGTGGTGTGGGGGTATGCGCCGCGGGCCCCGAGTCGCTAACGCGAGCGGCGCACAACGCGGTCGCGCGGGTCAGCCTGACGAGGGGTGTTGAGCTCGGAGGGATCGCGCTGCACACGGAGCTGTTTGCGATCTGAGCGTTGTACTATATGTCTCATCACGACTGACGACATTGATGGACTTTTCGGCTGTACTAATAGACTCATTGACGACTTCATGGAATTCATCGCATCACCTACCGATTCTCGGGCCGTCGCTCTAGCGTGCCTTTCCGTGTCCTTGATGATCGCTTGCTATTGCCATCCCAGCTCCGCCCATCCTGTTTGCTCACCTTGCTCGATATGTCGCTGACCCATCGTCTGAAGCCTTCGAACGCCTTCAAGCAATGTCGCGCATGCGTGATTGCTCGTACGAGCCGCGCTTGTCCTCGCTCTGCATCCTTGCCGCCGCTCTCCTCAGCGTGCGTCGTCGTCGCTGCCGGCCCTAGAATTTAAGGCACCAGACATGCACATGTGATGATTGACCCCAATCCTTCTCCGGTAGCGAGATGGGAGCGGGCCTGTCTGCATCTTGAACACGACTCGGACCCATGGGACGCGCGCCAGGGCGCCTGCAATTGTTGTGGCGCCAAACTGCACGCACCTTGTCCTTAGGTCTCTCTACTCGACGCCTGCCACACCTAGCTCTCGGTCTCCGCTTCTGCCATACCACGTTTCAGAGCCTACGTTGTAGACAGCGATTCTTAGGATGCTACGATGTAGAGGACGTCTTGATGGAAGTCCTGCCTCCCGAAGCCACTGGCGGTCTGTACCCCCGACTCTATGGACGACGAGCTGCGTCCTGCGATGCGTCGACAAGCCGCATATCACAAGGACAGTGAGGACAACAAGAGAGACAGACATTATGAGGTCGAAGAGGACGTAGATGAGAGCGAAGAAGAGAGCAATCAAGAGGCTCTTCGACGACGAGGGTGGAAGTCCAAGTCGAGCTTAGCTCTCACGACAAGGCGACCCCACTGCTACTCCATGGTCTAGGGAAATTGGTGTGCCCGCAATAGCCGCATGTCATGCATCCTTCTTTCTGAATGCTCGAAGAAGAAAGGGCTCTTATGAGCCGCAGTTGCGTCGGAAACCGCTTCCTTCTCTTGTCCTTGCGGCGGATGCTCAAGCAGTACATCCACCCAGCGCACTTCGTTCGCGGTCGATATGGAAACAGAGTCGTATCGATCGTCACGGGAGAGTGCGCGGGTAGGAAGCTATGCCTTCGCATTGGATCGCCGTGAAGGTGGGTGTGGAGACGCGAGCTTAGACTGTTCGTTCCGAGGAGCATGGGGTCCAGAAGGGCTCCTACCGGACTCGGGGTATTTTGCGCTCCGTGCGTCTCATTTCTATGTAAGAACTCGTAACTTGTCTCTCAATCCCTTCAGGAAAGCTTCGGCGAACGCGTCGACTGTCAAGATGACCACTGTCCCGCTCCTCACTGGCACCGCCGCCGACGCGTCAGCGCAGGCCGTCCGCCTTTCGCCCTTTATCACATCACCTCCATGACACTGATCTAATACGATAAGGACGGCGTGCCTTATGCCAACCCTTCGCCGAGGCCTTCCTCCGCACCCTCCGTCTCACAATTGCCATCCACCGTCCTTTCTGTTCCGTCTCCGCCACGTGCTCATCGGTGCCAGCGACTACCGCCTCTTCTAATCTCATCATGGTTCAGGCCTGAACCATGATGACGTTCAGGACGCGTGAGCATTCGGTGTGGGACACAGGGGTTTTGTTCTGTACGTATCTGCCCATTTCAAGGGGGGCTTCGTCAATCTATCAGGCACGCCCCCACGCCTACAGGCCGGTCTAGGGTATGTTCCTATGTCCATCGTACTCTTAAGACGACATCTTCGCGGGAGCCATGACGCTCCGCAGCCCCGAACAAGTCTTCGTTAATAGGTTGAGATTGAACGTCTTAGTGCAGCAGCCACAGCCAGCCTGCTGAATCCCTTGCCTAGATGTTCCAGACGTCAGCTGCCGCAAGCCAATCCCTGCGGATATGCGATCCTTCGGGGCGACCGCCCGATCTTGTGAGAAGCTACAGGCCCTTCTAGAGCCAAACTCCCATCCCATGACCAGTAGTCAATCCTAATCAGGGGGTCTCTCACCCTCAGGGCTGCGCTCTCAGGTAAGCAATGAGCACTGTGAGAGTACTATCCTGCCCTTCTTAGCTGATTCGTACCCAGGGATTGAAGCGGTGTATCCTTATGTCTGTGCGGATGCTCGCAGAAGGACTAGTACCTACTGTCGTACCTTCCGCCCGCCCCGAGCCTTTCCTCCCGTCCACTTGATAAGATCTTGCACCATGGATGTCGTTGCTACGTTCAAGGAAACCACTATTCCCGTTATTCTCGGCCCCAGTAAGCTTCTCAGGCAACCTATTCGGGATACGATTGATTCGTTTGTCGACCATTCGTAGCCAAGCATGCTTTCACGAAAATCCTCGAGAATCGGCGCTCAGAAATCGAGGGCTATCCGCATCAAACATTCCAGTTTGGCACCACGGACAGACACCAAGTAAGCCCCTGCATCACGCAATGTCCCAATTCCCGCGATTTATTCACGATTTACTTGTAGCTTGATGTGTTCTACCCCGATCCCGCGGCAGTCTCGTCCGGAGGTCCTATCCCCGTCCTGTTCTTCGTTTATGGCGGCGGGTTCACCAGCGGCGACCGCAAGCAAGCCCCACCCTTCGACCTCGGGTACACCAACGTGGGTGTGTTCTTTGCCAAACGCGGGTATGCAACCATATCGCTACTTCCAACTTCACCTACAATAGCCCATCGCTCAAACTCCCCGTGACATGCAGCATCCTGACAGTGATCCCTGACTACCGCCTGCACCCCTCCGTCAACTATCCTGCTCCTGTCGAGGATGTCCGCGACGCCCTTGCGTGGTTCCTCGCCAACCCCTCAGTTGTCACCTCCGCCTCGAATGGTACACTCTCGTCAACGGCCGACATATCTACACTCTTCGTGATGGGCCACTCTGCGGGCTCGAACCACGTCGCCTCGCTGTATCTCTCTCCTTCTCTGCTCCCGATCGACTCGCCGGTCCGAGCCGCGACGCGCGGACTCCTCCCGGCGGGAGGTGCGTACGTGTTCAGCTTCCCAAACGCGGTCACCCCGCCCGGCCTGCTCGAGGCGTACTATGGCTCACAGGAGGCAGCGCTCGAGAACATGCCGCTTACGCTTCTCAAGCGGGCATCGGAGGAGCTTATCAAGAGCCTGCCGGAATTCTTCGTGCTCAAGAGCGAGCACGAGCCAGAGGCGATTTCGAAAGGGAACGACGAGTTCGTGGAGGCGCTGGAAGGGCGGCTGGGAAAGAAGGTCCAGTATGAGATTATGAAGAGACATAACCACATCAGCCCGCATTGGGCACTACTGAGCGGGGATGGCGAGGATTGGGGGGAAGACGTTGCGGTGTGGGTGAAGGCGAGGATTTGACGGGTCGTATGTAAGCACAACTTGGAGGGTGTGTGATGGGTCCTTGAGCACTAGTAATTCCGAGGACCGAGTAATACTGGAGAGTACTTGTGGTGTTGACGCACATCCGGAATCTGCCAGTGTTAATTCAGAATTCTGCTGAATCATAGCTGCTCATTGAACTTAGATCGTCTACATATTGGAACAGGCTGACGAGATAATTTATGAAAGGTGTCGTCTGATGCTATACACTCCATGATGATAAGAGTGCTACGGCATCGGTCGGGGAGACATGAGGCTCTTGTGATGGATGGCGCGACGAGGAGAGCGATATACGAAATGGCCCCGGATATTGGGGGGGTAGACATAGTAACGCCTTCTCCAGAGTCTCTTGGGAGGATCCAGTATGGTGGTCATAGGCGCGAAGAAAAGAAGTATCTCAGCAATACTCAGTGAGGATCATGTTATATCGGCAACACGGGATCAAGGCGAGGCAAACGAGAGATGACATGGCGAGGCTGGCGCGATCGTGGTGGACTTAAAGTTGTCGATGATCTCTCCCACTGGTCCCGTTCCCCTTGGTGTCCCCGTCATTACCTTCTGTGTCCAGATCTCCGAGGATCGTCATTTTCGTTGTGCAACGACTTGAAACTCGGGTTCGTACCTAGCTCTAATATCTGATAGCGCCTGTTCATGTTGATGCAGGTCCTGTTAGCCTCCGAGGGCAGCTAAGCAAATAGTGACTGGATGGATCCTAATCCTAGGCAGCCCGCTATATCTCATCACGAAGATGAGCTGCTGAACGCCAATGCCAGTCGATAGGAAGCTTGGGAGTGGGGAATTGACAATAGAGTACGAATCAATGTATCGGAGCTCCGGCAGCATGCAACACGCGCCATGGGGGCCCGCACGCGCGCTTGGATGACTTGGGCAATTCTGGGCGTAGCAACGTTGAATCCTCCCCTCACACTCGTCATGACCTAGCTATTCACGATTTTTACGATACATCTCTCTGGGCGTACGACGACCAGCAAATCTGAAGCGATATGGATGGATCGTCTGCGCGATCGCCGGGACAAATCCCTCCTCTAATACCTGTGCCGGTGCAGAAAGGAGACGAGAAGGAGGACGTATTCGCAAGCCTATTCTCCCCTCCAACGCCTCGCGCATCACCATCAAGAACCCCCGAGCCGACATACAGTCGACCCGCGAGGCATGCCCGACAAGAGTCTACGGACTCCGAGTTCGGAGCCTTCGTCTCCGTACCTGCAACCGAGGATCCTCTGCGGCTGGGGGGTGGTCCAGGGCCCCCATCGTTCACCCCGTTGCACAAGTCCGAGTTCTTCGACAAGTTCGCAGAGGACGCGAAGGCGGCTTCCCAACAGAGGAGGAGCCAGGTTCTTGACGAGCTGTTACAACACGAGGATGATCCCTTGTACTGGTTGCAAGGTACGAGTACCGTCAATGCTTCAGGATCCTCAACCCCGCAGTCGTCCCAGAATGCTTCCCGGACGGACCTACGGTCCAACGAGGATTCCCTCATCGACCTTGATTCGCCGTCCGACGCGCAGAGATCGTTCGATGCCCTCGCGTCCCACACAGGTCCCGTGTCGGTCACTTCTCCAGTCCCAGCTCCCGCTCCTAGCCGGTCGGTCCCGATTGATCTTGACCCCCTGAATGATGCTCGCGAAGGCGACCATGGTGCGCGACAGCGTGCGCAGGCGAGCCCGCACCATCTCGTCAGCTTGTCCCCAGTACGCTCCCAAACTCTTGCTCCGTCTACGCCGACTCGCCCTTCCGACCCGGAGATCCAACACGCGCAGTCGTCATACTTCACTCCGCCATCGATTCCTACGCGCTGGGTCTCCAGCCTCCTGACATCCACCATCCGAGGGACACGTACATCTCCGTCGACACCGCCTCCCGAAACGAGCATCGCTTCCCTCTTTGGACCGAGCTCGGAAGACCATTCGTGGTCGCGCTCAGCACCGCACTCGCGCGCCCCGACACATTCTGAATCGGCTCCTCCTGCTACTATCCCTATCACGCACGGGTCTCCGTTCGCATCCCAGCCCTTTGTTCCGCCGTCCGGTGCACCAGGGTTCGCTGGGGATCGGCAGTGGGATAAGGGCTTCGAGTTCGACAAGACGCAAGTAGAGAAGCAGAGCGTGCGGCTGGTAGGCCGAAGGGAGATGACGACTCCTGTGTTGACAGTAGAGATTGCGGACATGGTAAGCTCACACTCGGGTCTGTCTCATATGCCTAATTGACATCGGACTCCCCATAGCTGCGGCCATTCTTCCCAGCGCTCGTGCGCCTGCCCAAGCAATGGTCGCTTCTCTACAGCCTCGACCAGCACGGAATCTCGCTGAACACGCTCTACACGCGCTGCCAGGACTTCAAGGGCAGCGCACTCGTCGTTGTGCGCGACTCGGGCGACCGCGTGTTCGGCGCGTGGATGGGCGAAGGTATCCATCCGTCGAAAGGCGCGTACTACGGAAGCGGGGAGTCGTTCCTCTGGCAGTCGGTCGGAAAGGACCGCGTGCGCGTGTTCAAGTGGACCGGGAAGAACGACTACGTCGCGTTGTGCGAGCCGGACTATATCTCGTTTGGTGGAGGGTGAGCTTTGCGTCCCACCTTTGCTGCGGTTTGTGGCTCATTGCGCGTATTGCTCGAAATTCAGAGACGGCCGCTCCGGTCTATGGCTCGACGACACGCTCATCGACGGCTCGTCGGCGCGATGTCTCACATTTGACAACGAGCCCTTGTGCTCGGCCGGGCCGCGCAGGGGCGAGGCTGTCACGTTCGAGTGCGTTGGCCTGGAGGTCTGGGGCATCGGATGAATGTGAACTTCACTCTGCATCTCCAGTCTTCCTTCTTCCCCGGCTCAGTACTGTATCGATCGCAACCCTCTCACACGGACACTCAGTCGCAGCAGGAATGTATCGCGTACCTGGTTTCCCTCTCAATTTGTTGCCCTGCACACATACCACATGTCAGCTAATTCATCTACATCTCTTGATTGTTCCCAGTCTATCGGTCTTCGTCATAAGTAGGCTGTACGCTGACGAGTCTTCCGACGGCTTGGAGGGAAACTCGATCAGGTTTGCTGCTCTGTCCGTGCATTCACTTAGGCTTAGGACAGCCAGTCACGAAAGACACTGGTAGTACGTAGGCTGTCCTATCTGACCTCCTGCAGGTCAGTATACTGCGACAGTGACTGCCTCTGAGTCTATCTTACAATCACCCTACAGTGTGAACAAGGGGGACGTCGATTTTACCGCCTGGCCGGCCACGATCATTGCCATAGTCGTAGCCGGCTAGGCGGGGAAACTGACCTTCTCACTGCAGCGATGCTGCAACCTTGTCTCTCATACACAAGTTATACGACTAAATCCCGGGCCCGTACCCGTGCGGGGACGGGCGCAGTGTCCATCGCTGCGACTCTAGAACTGATGGCAACATTGGCGTCTGACGAAGTGTGTCGGTCTCGACGGTGGTGCCTGTACAACGGCGTTCAATGTGGCTAGTGAAGTCATGCCCCACGAAGTGACCCACTCTGGTCCGATGGTCGATGGGAAATCGCATTAGACCCGTGCCTCGTCCAACTAACCATCCATCTGACAGCCACGGTTCAGTCCTCTTACGCTTCCTCACACTGGCCGCGTTCCAGTATGTCCGTCAAGACTGTCAAGCTCGGCGGGACTGCCTCCAACATAACGGTCGGGAAGGTCGCCGTAAGTGCTGCACGAGTTCTTCTGCCACCTGCAACGATCCTGATTTCTTTAACGACAGTACGGCCTTATGACATTGACGTGAGTCCTTCTCACAAGGTCAAATGACTGCCGACTGAGAAATTGCCTTTCACAAGAGCCGCGACCCGAATATCTCTACTGATGAAGAGGCCGCGTTCGTCGCTATCAAGCCGGCCGTCGATTTAATGCCACCTGGGGTAAAGGTGTTTCTCAACAGCGGTGGGTTCTGCCTGTGCCCTCGAGGCTTTCCTCCACCCATCTCCCAAACGCTTCCCAGCCGACTTTCATGCCAGGGGCCTCACGACCGGCAACCTCTAACTCCTCGCCCGGTTCTACGACAAGTACCCTGAGTACGCGGAGAAGACTTTCCTTTCGGTCAAGGTCAGCTTCGACCGCACAAAATGGATAGTAGAACACTAGCGTTTATGCCCTTCTACAGGGGGGGACGAAATCCAACATACTAACTCCCGACAGCTCGTACGGTGTATTCCGATCCCTAGGCAAGGCAAAGTCCACTAACTGTATGCGTATATCTGCAAGGCCGAGAACCTGCGCCGCAGCGTGGACGCCTGCCTGGCCGCCCTCCGCGGGACTAAGAAGATCGACCTCTTCGAAACGGCTCGCGTCGACCCGAATGTGCTTCTTGATCAAGCGATGAAGACACTTGTCTAACTCAAGGAGGAGGGCAAGTTCGATCACATTGGCATGTCCGAGTGTCGTGCGGAGACCTTGCGCAAGGCGCACGCTGTAAGTTTCGTAGCTCTCAGATAAGCGACCGTAGTCTGTGATAGATTCGCTAACGACCTCGACAGATTCACCCGATCACCGCAGTTGAGATCGAGGTCAGTCTATGGTCTTATGAAGAGGAGGCGCGCAAGGGTTTGTGAAGCTGCCTCTTCAACTCGCTTGGGTGCCTGATATTTTACTGTCGCAATGCCTGTAGTCATTGCGACTGCTGAAGAGCTCGGGGTCATTGTGATCGCTTACTCGTGAGACATTTAAGAGGTTATATCGCTGCTGATCCGACACGCTGACGTTCGTCCAGGCCCCTGAGCAGGGGATTGCTGACCGGACTCATCACTAGCAAGGCCGAACTCCCGGAGGTTGACTACTGTCGCAGGTTCGATCGGTTCCAGGATGAGGTCGGACTGCTCTTCAGATTTTTTATATTGGCCATGGCGCTGACCCCGTTTCCACTATTTTCAGAACCTGAAGCACAACCTCGCTATTCTTGAGGAGATCAAGGTCATCGCCGCTCGAAAACAAGTCACCCTCCCCCAACTTGCCATTGCTTGGGTCGCATCGCGCGGGCCACACGTCATCCCTCTCCCAGGATCTACGTGAGTTCCCGTCCCTTGTTCCATGCCAGAATCACGGCTGACCGGCACCCACAGCAATGCAAAGAGAGTTGTAGAGAACATCCGTAGCGGAGAGATCGAGCTGACGCAAGAGGAGTTGGACCAAATCGCGGATGTCCTCTCCAGGCATGAGGTCAAGGGTGAGCGCTACATAGGCGGGCCAATCGCACAAGCCTTGCATTTGTGGGGATGAGAGGAGGTAACCGTGATGGATATTTACGTCCCCTGCGACATGAGGTAGGTAGATCGGCGATATGGCGTTCGCTTCACGGAAGATCGTTACTGTACAACACTTGGAATGTACGAAGATCCAGTGCGACAATGAGCCCCTGTGAGGTTTTATCCAAACCCAGAACGTCTAGTGTCGTCTATCGTGCAAGCCCTCAGAGGCTTGAACTGGTCTCTGCCGGCGATCAGGCGGGTCATAACGGATGGCGCAGAGAATGCGAGCGATGCTTGCGAGGTCGTGCCATTCTTGGGGTATACACTCGTCGCAATGGCGGGTCCCGCAGGCTCAGTGAATGGTGTTGTGGAAGGCCTGTAGAGTAAATTCATTGGAGTAAGATGCCGCCGTAACATCGAGCTTTACGGTGACATGGTGTCAATATATGCAGCGACTTTGCCCTTCCGCAGCCTCTCCAAACCTCCTGGAATTCCAGCGAGACCGCCTGGCACAACCTCCGCCCTATTTGGCTACCAGATGTGAGACAAGTCAACGCCGGCACAGAACGAAGAGTAGGCGGAAAGACGTACCACGATGACACCCGTAGCGGGCCACTCAGGCAGTCGACTGTACACCTCCGATCCGAGCTTATAATTCTCGGGAACATCGAATGTCCCGTACACGCGGATGACAGGCTCATTCTCCGTCACCAGGTCCTCAAGGTATTCATGGAAGAACGGCTGGACGGTGACAAACGCACCGCCATCCGCCAAGAGCTCGTAGCTGAGCTGCTGTTCCTCTCGCTCACCAATAGCGTCGTAGACGTAAGTGATCGGCTTGCCCGCGGCGAAGGTGCGGGCCTGGGCTTGGATCTCCCCGGGCGGGAGGTTGCGGTCGATGATGTGGGTTGCCCCGAGCGACTTGAGGAATTCCTGGTGTTTGAGAGAGGAGGTGGCGATGATGGCCGCGTATCCTTGCATGCGCGCACACTGGATGGCTGTCAGGCAGGACAGTTGTATCTTCAGTGGTAAGCGAGTGAGTGATTTCCACGTACCGTATTGGCCTACAGAAGACGAACCGCCGACGATGAAGGCGACGTCTCCGGCGTACTTGGTCTTACCGCCTTCCTCCCAAGGAGGCGTGAATTTGGCGGACCTCGCGCCATCATCGTGCGCCCAGATGCCAGTAATGACTGTGGCGAGGCACATGGGAACAGTAGCAGCCCGGTCAAAGGAGATGTTGTCGGGAATCTGAATAATACGATTTCGATACGATTCGGAAGTAAATCAAAGGGCTGAAGGTACCTTGGCGGTATAAGCAGCCGGACTGAGTGCATACTCCTGGAACGTCCCGTGCACTTCGTCGAACCATCCTTCGAACAGCCTACATAACATATCGGAGAAGAGGGGCACGCGTTAGAGACAACAAACATAATGACGTTGCCACAGCTTACACCTTGTCGCCCTTGGCAAGATGCGTCACCTTGGAACCGATTTCCTCGATGACGCCTGCACCGTCCAGGCCGCAGATGACAGGATATTCCTTGACGAAACCCCGAGCGGTCCCAGATTCGACGCGCCAGTCGGCGGGGTTGAGTGCGATTGAGATGAGCTTGACTAGGACGTCCTTGGGACCGGGCTTGGGAATAGGCCAGTCGCTGACGAGCTTGAAAGGCTGTCGCTCGGCAGGAATGACTAAGGCCCTTTGAAGCGACATCGTAAGCTGGTGTCGCTGAGAGCTGTACAGTTGTGAGTTATGCTGCTTGGGAGGTTGACCATTGTGTCAGCTTTGTGGAGAGTCCTGGCTACAGGAGATAGCACATATGCTAGTACTGCGAGCCGAGCCGGACAGAAGGGAACATGCATAGAACAATTGGAATGTGGACAGTTGAGGTGGGCTGACAAACCCGACCGGGAGATCGAGGCGTGAGGGCTCCTTGGAAGTTAAGTACTTATTGTGTAATGTAGCATTAATCGAGGGCAATATGTAGACGGAATATTGATCTCTTGATGACATCATGTGAATATATTTAGCGCCCATGTTGTTTGTATGCGGTAACGAATATTGGCAGTCGCATCCAAGTTCTTCCCAGAGCCCTGCGAAAGGTGTCGGCAAAGCTCATCACAAAGCTCAGCAATATGGCCAAGCAGCTGCCGACGGAACTTTGGTACCGCATCATCCAGTTCTTGCCTCCGCAGGACCAGAAAACATGTTTGTCCGTGTCGAAGCTGCACCACGATATCGCCCAGAAATACGTATTCTCGCACATCATCATTACTCTCGGACTCTGGAGAAGAGACGACGACATATCGCATGGGATTGACTTTGGCCTTACGCCTGCCCCCATCGAGGTCGCGGAAGCGAGCAGATTGGCCAAACTCAACTATGCCCTCCTTCGCCATATCACGCGTACGCCGGAATTTGCCCGCCTTGTCAAGAAGCTCACTGTGCGGGCCTACTCGCTCTTCGAAGAATCACTCTTAGTATATGAAATTAGTCAGTAGGCACCGGAACAGCTGTGCCACGCGTCTGACGTTGTCTCCTTCAGGTACTTTGGCCGAAGCTATCGAAGCGCTTCATAACCTGTCCGCCTTTGCTTGGTTCGGACCTTTGCCGAAACTGCCTTGCGAGGTCATGGACGCCCTTCTGAGGTCGTCAGGACAGAGAGTAGTTGATTTTATCATACAGTGAGTGCTCGGAGATAGCGGGACCTCTCAGTTGCACGAGCGACTTACCGGACAAACCAACAGCCCAGAGTTTCCAGAAGATTTGTGTTTGCCTTCCTTCACTCAGGTTCAGTCTCTCGTATTCCGACACAGATTCCTCGACCTATGGCCGCAGATGCATATAGGCGCTCCATACCACAAGACTGTCCACCAGACGATCGCAGCCAATTCCGCCACTCTCCGTCGCCTCGAAGTGTTCGGCGACGCCTTATGGGAATGCCTGCCCATGTCGTTCGCCAGCCTTCACGAGCTTGCCATTGTCTTTCCATGCACGCTGGCTGGTCTCGGCTCTGTCTTCGAACACTGTCGTGAGCTACGGGGATTCACGCTCTGTACGGAAAACGACGGCTCGGAGATTATCGACGTCTTGAACATCCACCAGGACGCATTCCCACACCTTACATCTTTCAAGCTTCTTTCTGTTTTCGACCTCGATGAGGATGTCATCGAAGAGGTCGCCAAATTCCTCAAGAAGAAGAGACGGCTGCGACGGGTTGACGTTCTCAGCCGTACGCAGGTCGATCAGGGCGAGGATCTCATCAATATGTCGTTCCTCAAGATCTTGCGGGACCTGCCAAACCTGGAGATTCTGGGACTGGACATACGGCCAGCCAAGATGACCTCGGCGCACGTCAAGCTTCTTGAGCAGTATGTCCCTCCTCAAGTGACTGCACTCTCCATCCTCTTCCACGCGAACACATCCGATGTGAAGGTCGTGGACTGGCGAAGCTTCGTGAGTAGTCTTATCACCTCATCATCCGCAATCCGAGGTACACGGTCTGCACAGTTCTCGAAGCATGAGGCTCTTCGCTACCTGCACATAGGCACTCGTCAGCCATTGACCCGTTCGCTCGGGAATGCCATCTTCAGGCGTCCCCCGCCTAACCTGGAGCTGCTCGGCTACAACAACGGCCTGCGGTGGGTGACGCACGATCCAAAGACGCGCGCCCCCAAGTACTCCGAGTTTTGGCCGGCGTCGAAGGTATACTTCCGTTCGGTCGAGGAATACCAAGGCCACGAAGATTGGGAATGGCTGCTGAGACATCACGGCCAGGACGATGACGATTGTGATATTTGTGAGTGATTTTCGTGACTCTACGTAAGTCGTCTAACTAAAACGGAGCTCAGGGTCGATGGATCCACCAGATCTATGGAAGCGCATGGACTCCAGTGACAAGGACTTGAATTAGATGCACGCATATACTCTGAGTGGTCGCTTGGACGATCCCCTATGAACATAGTAGACTCAACCAATTTGTCCTCCTTTCTTACATGCTTCCCTCATACGTGCTTCCAGCTTGAATCGGGATTTCAGTAGTAACGTGGCGTCAGGGGTTTTCCGTATTCCGTCAGACCTGGTCTATCGGCTGGCTGTGCATAGCGTGCTTTCCTGACATCGAAATCGTTCTAGCAATGCACATCTCGGAGTTCCCAAACAGCTCAAGTACAGACACGGCTATTCCAATGACGGATCGCAGCTGTTGCGGTGGCAATAGGGAGACGGTAGAGAGCATGATATCCCTTAGCAGCAGAAGGCCTGGGGACATGGCTATGACTACATGCGGCTAATGGTACAGGCCAGCCTGGTTGTACACGAGTGACAGAGCGCACGCCTGATGAGCAGGGGGCACGATGACTTGGTCGATGCAGACACCTTCCCACATGTACGGTCCTCTCAAGCTGTCCTGATGAGGCTATCCTACGAAGCAAATGCCTACTAAGATGCGCGAACTGCTCGGACGAATCCTAGACCTCCGAGGTGTGTCTTTGCAGAACGCCGTGTATCCGTGACACACTGATGGCACCAGCTGGGACAGCATCAAATTGCCCGAGAGTGAAGTTCAATACTGCTAATAATCTCCTTACTATGCATCATGTTGATGTATCGTACCCACCGTGAAAACACTACAGCACCATGTAATTGGTAGAGACTAGGTCCGCTCACGGCAGCTTCATAGCGTCTGTCAGCCTGCTCGTGACGTCCCAGGATAGGAAAGGACCATGCTGCGTGCATGTCTAGCGCCGAAGGGACACGGCCCTTCTTCAGCAACTGTCACCATTCCGAACGCTATTGCTTTCTCTAGGATGAGCTACCCGCGTCGTATAGGCTTACCCACCGAGCTATGGTATCGGATAATTCAAGCCTTGCCCTCCAACGACCAGAGAAGGTGCTTATACGTCTCAAGAATGCTTCACGACATCGCGTGGGAGATAGTCTTCTCCCATATCACCATTCGCTTTGGATTGTGGAGGGATGTGTCCGATCCCTGCTCGGAGGAAGTGTGTGATGATGAACAGGTTGAGGCAGACAAGGCTACCCGTCTCAGCTGCGAGCTCTTGCGGCACATCAAGCAGTCGCCGGATCTTGCTTGCATCGTGATGGGCATGACTGTACGCGCCTATACATATCCAGAAGAGGGTCCTTCGCAGGAGCTCATCGGTGCGCTTCATCCACCGGAGTGACACTTCAACTCTACTAATGACAAGCAATCATTACAGAGGCTACTGGTGATGCACTCTCCGTCCTTCGGCTCCATGCATTTGCTTGGTATGGTCGCGGTCCGGAACCGCAACCAGAGGTGCTTGAAGCTCTCATAGAGCACTCTTCTGACACTCTGTCAGAGCTAACACTTCCGTGAGTTGCATAGAATGGTTATGTGGGTTAATTTGACATATCTAATGGCATTATAACTCGATAGTCCTGAACTGCCAGACTTTTGCCCCTTCCTCCCATCCATAAACCATTTGCGCTCACTCGCGTTCCTTCCTCGTTGGTATGGAGAGACCGAGGAAGTCTCTCCTGAAAGCACGAGTTTCAGGGTGGCAGTGTCGCAACAAATGAGCCTACTCTACGCCGCCTTGATCTATCCGGAGACGTTTTCTCGGCATCCAACCTAGTACGGCCATTCGCCTCTCTAGTAGAGCTCTCTCTTGTCTCCATTTCGGAGATCGTTGGCCTTCACGAGGTCTTTGAGGACTGTACACAGCTTCGCTCATTCACACTGTGTGTAGATCACAAGATCGATGGAGACCTTGCTGACGTCTTTGAGGAGCATTCCGATGCCCTCCCGCTCCTCACTTCCTGCAAAGTGATGTGCGGCTGGATGACGGCAGAGGATATAGAGGCTTTTGCGACGTTCCTTCAAGGGAAGTCGTTCCTCCAGCGCCTCGACTTCGTTCACTCCTACGGATGGGCCTCAGAGGACGAGCCGCTCACCAATGAGCCAGTCCTGCGGGTCCTCAAGGACCTCCCTCACCTCACTATCCTTGGTTGCGACATTCGGTCCCAGCAGCTGACGTCAGATCATCTCGCTGAACTCAGCGCATGTATCCCGCGCCATCTCACCGCTCTGTCTCTGAGAATATCCGCCTCAGAAATGACCCTCACAGAAGATGAATGGGCAGAATTTGTATGTCGTGCTCATGCTATGTTGCCGAACTACCAGCACTGAATTTTTGACATAGTTCGAGGCACAAGAATTCTGCCGTTATCTACAGCTACTGCCAGACAACGACATTGAGCTCGAGTCTGTCGTCTCCCGACATCCCCCACCCGTGCTGCAGCTCCTTGGGTACAAACGCAACCTGCGCTGGGTATCACGCAACCCGAGCACGAAAGAAGTACTGTACAGCGACAGCTGGCCCGCCTCAAAAGTGTACTTCAGACAAACCGACGACTTTGGCTACGAAGACTGGGAGTGGTTGCTGAGGCACCACGGACAAGACAGCATCATCAATAATTGTGAGTGCGCTCTGATATTGATTCGAAGATCATACCACTCATTTGCAAAAGGAACATCGCCCATCCATATGATACGCAGTGCCCACCGAATGATACATATGAAGCATCGCGCGTCATTTCGGTGGCCTCAAGAGAGCATCGCTTCGTTGGAGTGTGGACGAGTAGGTGGACGAGGTAGGGGGTCGTATGGCTGCCTAGACCCCTCGTCACTCTACTATGTCATTAGGGGTAGTGAAGGAACTTGTATAGCATCAGATCGATTGCATGAATGATGACCTGCGAAGACCCATGTTGCTCTGCGAAATCTCGACCTTATGGAGTTTCGGCGGCATGTACGACCAATTTGACACCGCTGACTTCGCCCTTCCGCAGCCTCTCCAAACCTCCTGGAATTCCAGCGAAACCGCCTGGCACAACCTCCGCCCTATTTGGCTACCAGATGCGAGACAAGTCAACGCCGGCTAGAACGAAGAGTAGGCGGGAAGACATACCACGATAACACCCGTAGCGAGCCACTCGGACAGGCGACTGTACACCTCCAATCCGAGCTTCCCATGCCCAGGTAGTTCAAACGAGCCTAACGCGCGGATGACAGGCTTGCTTTCCGTAACCAAGTCCTCAAGGTATTCGTGGAAGAACAGTTGGACGGTGACAAATGCACCGCCATCCGCCAAGAGCTCGTAGCTGAGCCGCTGACCATCTCGCTCACCAATAGCATCGTAGACGTAAGTGATCGGCTTGCCCGCGGCGAAGGTGCGGACCTGGGCTTAGATCTCCCCGGGCGGGAGGTTGCGGTCGATGATATGGGTTGCCCCGAGCGACTTGAGGAATTCCTGGTGTTTGAGAGAGGAGGTGGCGATGATGGCCGCGTACCCTTGCAGGCGTGCGCCCTGGATGGCTGTCAGGCGGATCCGTTGTAAATTCAGTGGTAAGTGAGTGAGAGATCGTCACGTACCGTATTGGCCTACAGAAGACGAACCGCCAACAATGAAGGCGACGTCTCCGGCGTACTTGGTCTTACCGCCTTCCTCCCAAGGAGGCGTCAATCTCGCGGACCTTGCGCCATCCTCGTGTGCCCAGGTACTGGAGAAGACTATGGCGAGGCACATTGGAACAGTCGCAGCCCGGTCAAAGGAGATGTTGTCGGGGATCTGGGTGATTTTCGCCTCAGTACTCTTCGGCAGTAAGTCAAAATGCTGAATATACCTTCGCGACATAAGCAGCGGGGCTGAGTGCATACTCTTGGAACGTCCCGCGCCCTGGGACGAACCATCCTTCAAATAGACTACATATCGTACCGAGGAAGAGGGGCACGCGTCAGAGACAACACACATAACGGCGTTGGCACAACATACACCTTGTCACCCTTGGCGAGGTGCGTCACCTCGGATCCGACCTCCTCGATGACGCCTGAACCATCCAGGCCGCCGGCGATAGGATAATCCTTGAAAATGCCCGAGCCCCCGAGTTCCAGGCGCCAGTCGGCGGGGTTGAGTGCGATGGAGACGAGCTTGACTAGGACGTCCTTGGGACCGGGCTTGGGAATGGGCCAGTCGCTGACGAACTTGAAAGGCTGCCCTTCGGCAGGAACGACCAGGGCCCTTTGAGTCGACATTTCAATCTCTCTGATGGGGTTACTGTGAGACGTAGATGTGAGTTATGGTACTTGGGGGTATGCACGTACACTTTATACTCCCATTGGGACGTGTCAACTCCAGCCTAACGGGTAACGCATCTTCGCAGTTGATGGTGGGTGCAACTTCCGACAGAACTCTCGCTGCCGATTTCCCGGATATCTGATTCCACCGTTGCTTTGTAATACTGGAGGATAACGACATCGTAGCTTGCTAAGCAGGTCAAGTTGAGGTAGTAGTACTCCCTGTGATCATAGCGCCCACATTAAAGTGCGACCAACCGGAATACTTCGTCGATACCGGCAGTAGCCTCTGTATGTAGCTGACCACATGGAATCGAAGAGATGTTTGAAGGCGCGGCGAGTTGATGAGCTGTGAACCAGAAGAAACTGAGCAGCTACTTTAGATTAGTAAGCCTAGATCTACGGATCCCGTTCGGACGAACGCTGGGCGATACATAAGGCCTAAGGGCTCGTTTCCCTCGAAGGGTCACATAATTATCTGTAGTTCCACGAGATTCCAGTAACCATGCAGAAAACCAGGATCATCGAACGTTGAGTAGATTCAGTCACAAGCGGTGAATTTGTGGCAGGCGCCGGGAGGTCTTTCTCAGATCTCAACGCTGACATAATTTAATATGATGAATCGCAACGCAATTGATCGAGACGCCCTGTCGCTTCGCTCGAGGGCTCGATTTCTGGCTTCAAGGGTTGGTAGCTCAGGTTTTCGTGCGCTAACTACGGCGGCCGCTCGCGCCGGGTCGGAAGGATGTTTGCTGACCAGCGTTGGTCTCAGTGGAGTAGACTCTTTTGGCAGGTGGCTCAGAATCGGTGGGGTAGTCTACCATATCAACCGTTCATCACCATTCAGGCGCCAGCTCAGGAAGAGAGGAAAAAAATAAGTGGGAGAATTGAGGGAGGTAGCTAGAGAGAGCGGAAGACGGGAGAAGCGCTTAATTCTCGGCTGACATAATCCAACCTCGTGGCTGGTTGCGGATCCGTTCACGGTTCACCTGAGTCCGACCTCTGACAACCACCAGTTCCCCAACCTCGCGAGACAAGCTAGAGCCTGGAGGTCGTTGAGCATGCTGATATTTCCTTCAGAGATATGGGGTCTTGTCGTTCGTTACCTCCCACGGAAAGACCGAAGAACGTGTCTCTTTGTCTCCCGCATGATGCACCTCGCCCTATCCAGCGTTTTCAGCGACATTACAGTGACCTTTGGACTATGGCGGAGAGATGTATAAAACGTTGATCTATTGGAGGGACATCACGATTGAATGAGTCGTAACAATGGTATCACTTGGGACGTCCTGTGAACGATCTCTTGCCGCCCAGATTTTGCGAGAGTAGTTAGGAGGCCCACGGTCCGTGCCTACGCTTGGGATGATCATAGCGAATGCATCTTCCAGACTCGTGAGTGCTCCGTGCAAGATTCTATGACTTACAATCTGATGTATGGTACGCTACTTTCTAGGCTGCCTGATTGCAACGCTCGACATGCTCATCAACCTTCGCTCCTTCAGCTGGGATGGCGAACGTCCTTCCCTCTCATGCTCAATACTCCAAGCGTTGTTTTCAGCTTCTGGGAAGACCTTGAAAGAGTTTTCTATGACCACGTTATCCGCACAGTAATTCCGTTGCACTACTCCCTATTGTTTCTCGCTGACTTCCGCCCCTTAGAATAGGAAGGGAAGGCATCCCCTTGACCTCCACCCCGACGCGCCTTCATACTTTGTTCATCTCCCACGCGGGAATTGGAGCTGACATGCTCTCAATTGATGAACAGGCGGTGAACTCTATGGCTAGGATACTTGAAGCGAATGCACACACCCTCGTTCGACTCACCATTCTCAGCGACATCCTCTGGCTCTGCTCCGTACCTTCTTTCGTCGGGCTGCGGGAGCTCGGATTTGTGTTCACCGAAAATTTCGACTAACTTCCTCTAATATCCCGACACTGCGCCGTCCTGACATCGCTCACAATCCTCTCTATCCACCCGGACGAGCTGCTCCCTGTGCTCGAAGCACACCCAGACGCCCTCCCCACTTTGACCTCGTTCAAGTTCCTCAACACTGGGCCTGATATCCTTTCAGAGGAGGAAGTTGACATTCTTTGCAGATTCCTGCAGGACAAGCAGCGTCCCCGTCGCCTCGACGTTCGCGTGTCAGCGCAGTCGGGAGCGGACCAGGCGTTGCTCAGGCTCCTCCCCAAGCTCCCCGCGCTTGATGCCCTCGGATACGAGCTGACACTCTTTGACTGGAACCCGCACTACATGAAAGTGTTTAAGGATCATTTACCGAGAGTCATGTCGTCGCTACGCTTCACTCTCATCATACCTTGGGAACAGGACTCGCTACGTGAGACGATCGTCAGGCGGCTCGGAAGGCTGGTACGTCCTGTTTCCCTCGGCTACGCGTTGCGTTTGTTTCTCGTCTGCATTGACAATCGCGTCCTGCACAATCACAACCCTGGTGTGGTAACAAGTAGGCTGATTCACCCTTGCATCTATAGTTCGGCGAGTGCTCGTCTATGCGCTACCTGCACATCCTCGAGCCACCACTTCCGGGCTACAACCTCCTAGGCCATCAGCTACCCCTCGAGGACCTGCCGCACTCGCTGGAGCTCTTCGGCTACGGGCCACACCTGCGCCCAGTCGTGAAGCGGCTGTCTGTCGGCCGGGGGCACCTAAGTCGAGAGTACGGGCCGTGCTGGCCGCTCGAGAAGGTCAAGTTCAGGACGGCGGAGGACTTCGGGTGCGAAGACTGAGAGTGGCTGCTGCGCTGGCACGGCTATGGCGGGACGCAGAGAGGTTGCATCTGGGCGTGTGGCGGGAGGAGTGGGGGCGCTTCCCTTCATAGGTCGGCGCCCGGGTCACCAGACTTCCGGAGTTCGTTCGCTGAGCGTGAGTAGTACGTGGAATGTGTCGCAACTGTTTGTGTCTTCGCAATCGGCGGGTTTGACATGTAGTTCTTCTGGTACTACGAAGCTCGAGTCCGTAATCTTTCATGCAATTGCTACTATCTGGGTGAACAGACCAAGCAGCGTCGAAAAGAGGACACTAGCCTAGGATATATCTCAGAGGGATCATCACAATACAAAATCTCCCGTGTTCCGCGCGTTCCTGGAGTCAGTACTGTCTGAGACGGACGACCTGATCACGGCAGGCATTTCGACTGGCGAAAAACCAATGAAAAGGGGGAGGCGCAAAGCAATCTTTTCTTTTGTAGAGACGTGACTCTTCTGAACAATCCTTTGCAAAACGGCGGACGTCTGCCTCCTGCCGTGTATCCGCATCCTCAGTCGCCGTGCACAAACCCCGCTCCGCACATGCCCGGGGGGAAAGGGACGCGGACAGCGTAGATTACGTCCACGTTGCAAGACGGCAACCCTCCGTACGGAGCGGAATGGACAGCACTATATGCACTCACGATATATGCATGGTATACGTTGATCTCGGTATGATATAACACCCCCAGCCTCGAGCTCTAGCGCGGCCCTCCCCTCCTCCCCGTCCCAATTCCGTTTCCGATCCTGTCATAGCGAAGCACGATCCCCGCGCACGGTCCACGGTCAGCCGGCCGTCATCGTCGCTCCGGCCCTATCCCGGGGCCGCGCGGGGGAGTCGTCTCGGGCAAGACGGGGACGTAGTCCTTGATGAACGCGTTCTCCCCGCGGATATTGATGAATGAGTACTGCAAGCCCCGGAGTCAGCCGCCGCCATCTTTCGAAACGCCATCACTCACCTCCGCGAGCTCGACCCCGCTATGCCGGTTGTAGTTCGCGTACACCAAGTTGATCTGAATACCAAATCATCAGCCCCAAGCTCCCCGAAGCTCGCGCGGCACGTGCCTCGTTGTGGAACGGCCGCAGGCCGGCAACCTCTAGCAGCTCCCACCACTCCAAAAAGTCCTGGAAGCGCTGGTTCCACACGTGCAGCTCGATCTGCAGCTGCCCGAACGGCAGGACGCCCTCGCGCTCCGCGACGCCCCACCCGCTCGTCGCGTTGTCGTTGTTGGGCGCGTGCGGCCCGCCGCCGCCGGGGTTGCCGCGCTCCATGGTGAAGTCGCGCACGATGCCGCGGAACGTCTCCCACTCCCAGCCCTCGACGTCGAGCCGGAGGAAGTCGATGTGTGAGTGACCTGCGTGCAAGGAGAGGGAGGGGCGCGCGTCAGCGATCCGGCCGCCCTTGCACTACACCATACTACCGCAGCAGACTCACCGTTCTCGGCCATGAGGCTCTTGAGCGTCCACGTCTTGGGCTCGTCGCCCGCGCCGTGCCTGTCGCTCGCGCCGAGCGCGAGCTTCCCAAAGTGCGCCCTGTGCCGCAGCGCGCGCGGGATGTGGCCCTCGGCGCCGGCGCCCTTGGTCGAGTCGTATATCCAGACCTGGCAGAAGCGCGTGGACTGGAGGAGCGTCGCCTCGAACAGGTACGTCGAGTCGATGCCTGCGTTGCGTGCGTGCGCGGTGGGGGAGAGAGGTAAGCGCGCTAGTTCACGTACAACGTGCGGGTTAGGCAGCTCGGAAGCGGGGGAGGATGTCGTATCGGGGATCACAGATCGGCCCTGCGCGCTGTGCCAGCGAGACAGCGCGCGCTCCCGATGTGAGAGCGCGACGCACGTTCATCAATCCTTACAGCGCGCGCGACTAATGCAAATACAAAGACCCATCCAGACTCACAACGCTGCTAAATAATGGAAGATACGCGTTGGGGTGAGCGTTCCCAGCCAGCATGCGTCTGCGCGCGCTCATCTCGACGCGAAGACAGATCTGAGTCGTGACCCCGCTTTGACGCCGGGAGGAAGACGGAAGCAGAGGAGGGTGTCAAATTGCACAGCGCGACGTGTCAAAGCCCCCGCGCAAGGCGGTGAGCAGCGACGACGCTGGGCGCGTTGCGGACGTGCGAGGGTGTAGATGCATAGCCGAGACGAGGTGGGGGCAGTGGCGTCTACCAAGTGGAGTAGAGGCGGTAACGCGAGCAGGAAGAAGGGCAGCGGGACGACGTGGCCACACAAGGGATGCACAATGGTGCGCAATGATAGGGGTGCAAGGGAGAGGACGTACCAAATGAGTAGATGACACAGTCAGGCTTGTCCTGTATTCTGGACATGCCGCATATCCATTTCCCGCCGTCGCCGAGGGCACCTAGCCTGTCGAGTTCGTGGGGGCAGTTGTATAGTGGTGGGAAGAAGTCCCCTGTAGGCAGACGTCAGCTGCGAGCTGCGAGGACGGCACTGGCTCGGACTCACAGACGGTGTATGGTGGCCAAGGATCTTGGTCTGGGGGAAACCTGGAGGAAAGTTAGGAGGAATGGAGCGGAGGCGAAGAGGGGGGACGGACATGACGACTTGTGCTGGCGTAGGGCCATATC
>NW_006766916.1:159952-161855 GCF_000275845.1 Dichomitus squalens LYAD-421 SS1 | reverse complement strand
TGGCTGCAGTGAGCGTTGTCTTCTGGGCTCCCATTGGCTTATACCCGGCTGCTTTCCCACGCAGCAACTACAGCGTCTCCTTACGCGTGACGTCAGACCGCACGTCGTCTCTGCCAGTCATCCATCTACGCTCACCGGACGTCAGGTCCCAGCCAACATCTCTTTCGACCAAGCAGCCACCGTCCCCCTCGCCTTCGCGACGGCTGTCACCCCCATCTGGGCATCCGAAGACGGCGCGAAATCTGCCCGTTTCACCCCGCCTTGGGAAGCGGGCGGGACGACCAAGTACGCAGGCAAGGCCGCGCTCGTCCTCGGCGGGTCGACCTCCGTCGGCCAGTTCGGTGCGTTCTGCCACGTACGCTCGTCGTGACCGCGCCTGACTCGCCTAGCCAGTGATCCAATGCGCGCGCATGCAAGGCTTCTCGCCCATCATCGCGACGTCTTCCCCCCGCAACGCGGCGTTCCTCAACTCGCTCGGCGCGACGGACGTGCTCGACCGCTCGCTGCCCCCCTCGGACATCAAGAGCGCGCTCGAGCGAGAGGAAGGGCGAGGGCAAGCGGATCGCGCACGCGTGGGGGAGCTACAACGTCCCCGGGAACAAGGAGCTCGGGGAGGCGATCTACAAGCGGCTGACGGGGTGGCTCGAGACGGGTGCGATCGTGGTATGTGGTACCGCATTCTTGCTGTGGACTCTGGGGCTGATGGACGTTCTAGCCGAACAGAGTGGAGGTGCTCCCGAACGGGCTTGCGGGGGTCGAGGCGGGGCTGGAGAGGATGCTGATGGGACAGGTCAGCGGCGTCAAGCTCGTTGTGCATATTTCCGAGACCCCGTGAAGTGGGTGCGTGTAAAGTGAGTATATGTTATCTGTTGCTGTATCTTCTGAATCGCATGGCTGGATCCAGCATCCGACACCCTATGGGCGTGCACGCGCGAGACTAAATCCTGCCGTGCCACATTCAAGTTCTGATTCGCGTCTCTCCATCTCGCAAGCCCGGCACTGGCAGTCTCCTCCTACTCATTACTCTCGCTCTGTCTGATGCGGGAGTCTCACATGTGTCCCACTGAGACTGCGTCGGACGTCGACCAGGGCGTAGTGCAGGAATAACCCATCCTTCGCCTTCATATGCGTTCTCTTGGTCTCGAGCTCCGGCAACCTCCTCGCCTCTGCCTTTGAATTGTTACGGGCCTTCCCGAGCTTTCTCCTCGGCTCATCTCACTTTATTGTCTGGCAGTCTCTATTCGGGCCCGTACTGGCGTCCTATCGCAGTTCATTCTCTGCTCTCGCCCCCTCCGCTCGCCCCGCACCTAGATGCAACTCACTACGAGGCTCGGGTCGTTACTTTGCCCCGTTACGGCTGATAGCTTGGTTCTTAAGAACGCCCAGCACATTCCTCCTTGAGTGTCTCTTCGTGGGCCTTACAAATGAAAGTGGAACCACATGGGAACCGCACCTGCGCTAGGATCACGTCCGGACGCCACAGGCATGAGTTTCACATGGCGGGCTGGATGGGGCGGTGATCTATATACATCTCTGTCAAGGAGGGGTTGCAACGTGGCCCGGACGTGTCCGCCAAGGCCGCTGCACCAAACGGCAAGAACATACATGGGTCTGTACTCTCAGTCATCGGCGAGTATATGTGCACGTTATCGGGCTGTTCCGTGCTACGTAAAGGCCACCGCCGCCTCAACGTTACGTAGCGTTCGCTCTGCGCTGACAATGCACGCGCGAGTTCACTTGGCGACTGACAGGAAGAAGCAAACCAGGAAAAAGGCGGCCTCCTGACACCGTCAGGTCGCTTGATCTCCCTGCAGGGGAATCGAGAATAATTGCCAGCGCGATCTCGTCCCGAAGCGCATCGCCAGGACGGCTTGTACGCCCTGACGATCTGGCTTCTGCGAAC
>NW_006766916.1:150720-159913 GCF_000275845.1 Dichomitus squalens LYAD-421 SS1 | reverse complement strand
GTACTCTCAGTCATCGGCGAGTATATGTGCACGTTATCGGGCTGTTCCGTGCTACGTAAAGGCCACCGCCGCCTCAACGTTACGTAGCGTTCGCTCTGCGCTGACAATGCACGCGCGAGTTCACTTGGCGACTGACAGGAAGAAGCAAACCAGGAAAAAGGCGGCCTCCTGACACCGTCAGGTCGCTTGATCTCCCTGCAGGGGAATCGAGAATAATTGCCAGCGCGATCTCGTCCCGAAGCGCATCGCCAGGACGGCTTGTACGCCCTGACGATCTGGCTTCTGCGAACACAGAGATGCTACCCCGACGAAGGAAGAAACCTCGTGTAGAGTGTCCGCATGTCAGCGACGATGATCCGTTCGGACAGTGTGGCAAGCCTCCAGCGCGACGACTCTCAAGTTTCGGCATGCATGCGTCTCATCTCCCTCGACGGCTAGCGCGATGATTCGGAGGAGCCAGGTCCCTTTACCGATAAATGGAGAGTTTCTATGAACGGCCGGAGTCAATGCGTGCGTTAGAGGCAGGATGAGGGGGGCGGACGATGACGGACGATGGGAGGTACGAGAAGCGAGGATTCATGAAGGATGTACATAGTGTCCGAGATCAGAGCATCAGCGTGAGCTTACCTGGCATATGACAGGGAAAGAGAAAACGTGGTCTCCTGACGACGCCTCATCATCACACTCCGGGGCTCCTTGGTAAAATGGTCTCTCCCGATCCTGCCCTACCGAGGAGCGAGATCTTGGTCTTGGCTTCGGGAATGAAGCGACGGGCGTGTTAGCGTGCCTAGCACAAAGTGCCCTCAACGGGGCCTGTGCCAGCCCAGGCATCTTGACCGGTGTCAACACGATGTCTGGACCTGATTATACCGCCGAAATCCTCTTATCAATGAAATGCATTTGAGTCGGAGCGGCCATATCACAAGCCAGATCAACCCTCGACCTCCATGGAATCCTCGTAACTCCCGCCTTCATAGTCATCCTCGCCGTCGTCTACAACATTCGAGCTAGCGCCTTCCGGTCCTCCGCCACCGGCGCCGTGCGGATCTCGGCCTTCGTCGCTCGCCTTTAGCATCCACTCGGCTTCGACGCACGTCAGCCACGTCTACACCATGACTCCCATATGTTCGTCGAGGACACCCACCGATATCGATCCTGTCGTTGTGCCCGTGGTGCCTCAGCAGCCACTCCCAGTCTTCCTCCTCCTCGTGCTCCACCGCCGCATAGAACGCCTTGGGCCACGACCACCACTCCGAAAACACCGGGTCGCCCGTCTCGACATCGCGCTCGACGGTATGGACGCCGAAGTTGAACCCGAGCAGCTCCAACAAGCGCGGCGGATGCTGGGAGAGGACGTCCCAGAGGCCGATCTCGACGCCCAGCTCGCACACGACGTTCACAAACCGGAGCGCTCCGCGCGTGCCAAACTACCCGGCGCACAGCACAAAACCGACATTACCTCAAGAGACTCGCGCTGGAAGGAAGGAACAGCTCACGAAGTCCATCCAGTCCTCCATCGCCATATCCGCTTGTCCCACACGCGCATACACGTGCAGCGCCGTCAGGCCGCACGGCAGGTTGATGTCGAGGAACTTGCTGCATCCCGTCGCTGGATCTCGAGCATGGCGGACGTGCTCGAGACGATGTGTATGGCGCAACTATACGGAGGACCGGACGGAGAAGGTAGTATTAGTTTGGCCACGTTACGACACCCTTGAGCTCACCGTTATCCTTCCTATGACGACCCTGGCGCAGTTGCTCGAGCAGGACGACGAGGAAGCTCCTCGAGGCGGAGCAAGAATGGTCGTGCGTCACCTTCTTAGCCGACACACACACGAGACGCGGTGTTTGGTAGCCTCGTGTGTGCGGCGGCCGAGCGACGGCTGGGACACGAAAAAGGGCCTTTGATTATCGTTGTCTTAGGCAGTGTAATGTGCAGTGTAATGTGCAGTGGAGTGTGCACTGTAGTGTGTAGCGTAGTGTGTAGTGTAATGTGTAGCGTAGTGTGTGCAGCATATGGTGTGGTTTGCAGTGTTTCGGGCAGCGTGTCGGTGCAGAGTGTGCAGGTCAGAAAAGCGGAGCAAGGGGGATCACGTCACACAGAAAGGACGCGTTTTCTGGTCCGCCATGTTTCTAGAGACAGCGAAAAAAAATTGTAGCATTCCACTGATGGGTTTCGCAGACTCAGCTCGCCCGAGCACATCTCATCGGGCGTCTATCATGTTGCCGTCGTAAACACAAATCCATCTTGCCTCTCTCAACTCCGTACCACAATGTCACCACTGCGACCGACCCAGCCCTGTATTGCCCGCTCGTACTACATGCCCATCCGACCCAAAACTCATCTGACACAAGCTCAGCAACCTCAAGCCGGCATGTCCTGGCAGCATCTCCAAACTGCCACATCCGCCGGGAAACTGACTATCATGCATGCAGGCGGAGATGTCGAGAGAGTGTAGGGCAATGTACGTACCTTTTCCTTTGCTTTCCAGCTGAAAATATTGTCTGTGGACTACCGGAGTCCTACAAGAGGCTGTAAGCCTGCTGCCGCCGGTGCAATCCCGCCAGCCAGCAGTACCATGCTTTGTGTTCGCCGCTCGCCGGCCATGCACCAGCATGAGGATATCCGAGGTATGGTGAGTCCCTTGGCTTTTGTGTAGGAGCACTAGATGAACCGGATGATCCGACTGGGACATCCATGTCGGCTGTGAGTATTCTAAGCATTAACGAACGTGTACGGGTGGCGGACCTTCAGAACGACCTGGATGCCATTATCGGCGAGTATATGAGGCGCGAACTCTGAATCGTGATACGCCTCGCGCTTGTATCTGCCGTGTGAAGCAAAGAGGGCTGCAGCGGGTGGGTTGCCTGTGCATTGCCAAAGGTAAGTGATTGTAGTACAAGAAAAAGTAGGTAAGACCGCAGGCTCGCCATAGGCAGATTTCAGTGTGTCCGGAACGAGATACGTCTCATGTGCACGGTGGAAAGCGTGATCAAGAACTTGAACTCAAAAAAACCCCGTGCATCGCTGCGAGCCTGCGAGCACAAGTCCTCCGCCGGCAAATGCACCTTGAGGCCTGGCGGTGTCTATGCGTGGGTCTGTTTGTTGCCAGCCGACAAGGTCAGTCATGTATTGCTTGAGGGTGCCCATCTCGTCTCATACATACCTCGTGATGTCCGCTGATGTCATTCTCCGTGTGCCCACGCCAACTCTCCTTCTGCCTGCTTCGTACCTGAGTATCCCTTTCTACCAGTGCCCATCCAACATCCCTGCCAACTCCGGAAGGTAGGTTTGAGCAAATCGAGAGTCAACTGTCAGAGCAAGATGAGTGATACTGTGTGCTACCGAGTTTTCGAGAGATGACATACCAGCTCAGCCTGTTCATTCACCATTCACGACACCTAGGGATGTGTCGAGGGATAGCTCAAGGGAGCTCCAGATCAGTAGCAGAATTCTGTAAGCTGTTGCCTGATGGATCACCCTCATAAGTTGGGCATCCGGGCGAGGTGCAATGCGACCAGAGTGGGCTAGCAGTCAAACTCAGTGCATGTAACACCTCGGGGTCTGGATGCAGGAGAGGGCAGGAAACTATCACCAGTGGGAACAAGATTCGCTGCTGCCATTGCAAGGGTTGAGTCTCGAGGATGCCAGCAAGATAGCCAGCTCAAGTGTGCGTTCCAAATGAGAATGTGTGATGGAGTGAAGACCAGCGAAAATGCGACAAGTGGGAAAAGGTTTGTGTCCCCAGAGAATAGCCAGTGGCCAGCGGCCAACGGCCAACGGCCAACGGCAAAGCTGGAATACTCTGAGTACGGTGCATAGACCAGCAGGCAAGGGGGGGGTGGACGAGCGTCGGCACACCATGCTTGTGGGCGTGGGTAGAGCTGACTCACTTTGCTGCGCAGTGCATTGACTCCGGCTAACCTTCCTTCCCGTCTCACCATGCTTGCTTGGGCTCCGTGTTTCAGGAATTCTGACCTTCTGTGGTGCACTATTCGGACTCTCGGGTAATATCGTCCTGTTAGCAATCCCATATATGGTGTCAATCTACAGAAATCAATTCAGACGATTGTGTGATCAGCACAAATATGCGCACCTCGCTGCACCTCGGAAGCCGCCTCTCAATTGCCTTGACTATCAAGACTAACAAAGACGGTTGGGCTGAGCTTCCCCATAGGGTTGTGCATGGTGTGACAGATGTGTCTCCGAGTCTTGACCAGTTCAGTATTTCAGGGAATGTTTTGCACAAAGTGTGACATCCGAGTCGACTCAAGCATGGATAAAAGACCCTTCAGCGATGGTACTGGTTGCCCATTGTCCTCTCACCGCTCACTTCGAGATCAGATATGCCTCATACACTGCCCAAATCCAGACTTCGCTTTGAGCACGTCCAAGTCTCTCCACCTGGTCAAATCCCTGGTTTGCCCCCTCCGAGGCTCTCCAAAACTCGCACAAAGCCAGCATGGTACAGCGGCCGTAGGAGTTATGTCCGAGGTGACTTGCGGACACACTTTGATCAGGAGTTGCGTGAGTTCTCTGTGATCCAAATGCGTTCTCTTTGAGAGATCTGCATCTGATGACGACCACTTGAACAGAGCGGTTGAGCGGAGACCCAAAGGCCGGCATGTTCTGGACCTTCGAAGACTACATTGAGTCCGTGGTTCTCAAGCACGGCCACAAGCTTATTGGCTGGCCATGCGACATACCCTTCGGGAACCTCAGCTATGTCCACGGTGGAGTACATGTTCTCACACGGCTTGACACTCTATGGACGTCTGGTGCCTTGAAGTTTATTCCAATCACCGAAGATGAGCGGATTGCCGCCAGTGTTGATCCGTATCAGCTTGCCCCTGCCCCAAAGTGCGCTCATCGGAAGTCCCAGGGGGGTAGAGAGGACATTGGATGTGCTCGCCCTCGCCCCAAGACAAACCCTTACAACCTCGCTCTCCGCCATCCGAAGAACGGCCCCAAGACCCCAAAGTATGTGCCGGCTGAGTGGGACGAGTAGCGCTTGGGTAAGCTCGGATCCGTGCTGTAATAGAGTGTCGAAGCTGATTTGATGACTCCCTGCCACAAGGCAGAGCGCACGGAAAGGCCCAGAGGTCGGCGGAATGAGTCATGTTTGGTTTCCGATGTTTTACTCTACAAGCTATTCCTAGACAATTCCGCTTCTGACAAATCGCTGCAAGCACCCCTGCAAGCGAGTCTGATGTCCCTATTCTATTGCTATCCCATCTCTCTTTGCCTTGCATGACAGAGAAAGGTTGTTGCTCGCCTAAGCCATGTTGCTGTGTGCCCGAAAGGGCTCTCGTATTTCATCTTCAGTGCAGGCAAAGACGAGGTTATAGAGATTTGGTCTGCTTGCAAGTCAATTGGGACAGAATCATGAAATTGTGACCGCATCTGCGACCCTGCATGTAACCACGTACCCTCCGTGCTAACGGTATCCATGAGTCATTCTGCCTTGCTTCTGTACACAATGACATGGGTGGCTGACACAAACACCTCGGATCGACAATCCGACCGGACCTCTTGGCAGTTGGTCTGTGCGTGTGGATGCCGCACGGACCGCTGTTTCAGCACATAAATATCCCAGAAGAGGGATCGCTGTGATCGCTCACCAGCTGCCTTGTCTCGTCCATTTTGCTCTCAGGTTCTCGATTGTAATGCTTTTGAAGAATGGGTGAGTGCGACATGTTTGCAATGCGCTAGGACTGTAGCCGTACTATGGGCACTCCCCACATGTCTTGATTCAGTTGTTTGCCTGTCCTCGAATGGTGCTGATGGGTGGACTTTTCAGCACATTATGCCCTGCAAAGACGATCGTGACATTGAAGGTACGTCAGCTGTTTTCGAATAAACAGCAGGGTCACATACTCACCATTGTCCCATCGCTGCTGTGTGATTCCCGCACATCTGGAACAAGTTTGTTTTCGGCCGCAGGATGATTGTACGTCACATATTGTCATCTCTGGTATAAATATATT
Organism: Dichomitus squalens LYAD-421 SS1; assembly: GCF_000275845.1. Taxonomy (NCBI): domain Eukaryota; kingdom Fungi; phylum Basidiomycota; class Agaricomycetes; order Polyporales; family Polyporaceae; genus Dichomitus; species Dichomitus squalens. The sequence continues at coordinate 153,925 of NW_006766916.1, read as the reverse complement.
GACGGGCGTCGTAGACAATCGGCTTCGTGGATAATGTACATGCGACAGGACCGTATGCTAAGCAAGGAGCTAGGTACGTACATAGTCTCCCGGACACATCAAGCTCTACAACATCCCGGCTATTACTACTGTCAGCAGCAAAGCACTTTGATATGCTTGCGGACAACATGGAAGAGGTGGTAATCGCGCTGAGCGAGGTACTGGAACATGAGCGCATGCCCGCTCCGTATGGCAGCTATAGTCTCGCCAATGTTGGGCTGTGCAACGCCCGGCCGCATAGATATGTTTGGACGTGAGAGCAGGATGAGGAGGCAACAGCTCGGCGATCCGAGACTCTGACGCTGAGCTGATTAGCAGGGCGAAGACGGGCAGGCGTGTGGACGTAAACCGCGCTTGGCCGGAGGCCAGGATGAGGTTGAATGACTTGCGGATAGCTGTGTTGTCGACGACAACGTCACCGCCAACCGTCCTGCGGAACATGTTTGCTGCCGTTGTGAGCGTTGCTCGTATGGCGTCTGTGCGCGAGAAGGACGGCCCACGCGTCTCGGCCGTCCCTTGGCTGGTCTTGAGTGTAGGGTGGTGGTAGGCGCACCCATAGCCGTCATCGAGGCATCGATCTCCCTTTTGTGGGGCAGCCTACAAAATCTTGCCAGCCGGTGACCACCCTTGCCTATGCGCGGTGGGAAGAACAGTGTTGACAGTGTTTTCCCTCCCGCCGGCGATCAGTCCGCATCATAGACCGCGCTCTTACATACTAGTGCTCATCCTTTAGCGCTATCGATCAGAGGCGATAGAGATGTTGCGAGTCTCAACTCGCCTTCACATACTCTCGCATGGACTATTTGCGGCGTCGTCCGCGTTCGAGTGCCCTGTGGTGGTCTGTATCCGCTACTATTCTGCGTGGCAGCTCACTACTTGCGTCGCCGTTGGCAGCAGGAAACGCGACACTTTGGAAACCTGCTCTGAGCACGCCTCTTTGCTCTATCGCGGTGACGAAGATCGTCTCAGAAGTACTGCAGAGGAACAGCGTGATTTCCTTCGGGAGGGGTGAAAGCCGTCGGACGCAAAGTCGGCAACATTGATCAAGGCCGTTGAGCTCGGAGGCAACAACGGTACGTACACGCTATTGTCCGAAACTACCGAAGCATTGAACTTACGACATCTATGCTGTCTCCGGCTGCTGTCGTCGTGCCTGATGCCGACCTCAACCTCGCCGTGCCAGCGGTCTTCTTTGGCGCAGTTGGCACCGCCGGTCAGCGCTGCATGCCCACGCGCCGGCTCTATGGGGGACAATGGCGGCGTATCTGCGTCGCCTGAGCGTTCACAGCTGATGGGTGCTTACCGTATGCTGCGGGCACGTCTGGCCTCACTTGCTGGCGGAGCTTTGGCGGCCGGCGGTGGGCGACGGCAGACGGAGAGAAGCTTACCGTGCTCGACGAAGTCCTGCAAGCTGACATCGTCCGTGAAGATTGCCTGCCGGCGTGCCATGTAGACATGTGCGGTGTTGACGGGTTGAGGTTCGACAGCGAGGGACCCACCTAGAAGTTGCGCTGGTAGCCGACAATGCGGCGGGGATCAAGAAACGGAGTGAGCAGCGGCGAGGGCCACCCCGAAGGCGTTCTCCCCGCGGATATTGATGAACGAGTACTGCAAGCCCCGGAGTCAGCCGCCGCCACCTTTCGAAACGCCATCACTCACCTCCGCGAGCTCGACCCCGCTATGCCGGTTGTAGTTCGCGTACACCAAGTTGATCTGAGCACCCAGTCATCAGCAGTCCGCCCCCTCCTGCTCCCGCGCCTCGCGCGGCACGCACCTCGTTGTGGAACGGCCGCAGGCCGGCGACCTCCAGCAGCTCCCACCACTCCAAAAAGTCCTGGAAGCGCTGGTTCCACACGTGCAGCTCGATCTGCAGCTGCCCGAACGGCAGGACGCCCTCGCGCTCCGCGACGCCCCACCCGCTCGTCGCGTTGTCCTTGTTGGGTGCGTGCGGCCCGCCGCCACCGGGGTTGCCGCGCTCCATGGTGAAGTCGTGCACGATGCCGCGGAACGTCTCCCACTCCCAGCCCTCGACGTCGAGCCGGAGGAAGTCGATGTGTGAGTGACCTGCATGCAAGGAGAGGGAGGGGCGCGCGTCAGCGATCCGGTCGCCCTTGCACTCCACCATACTACCGCATCAGACGCACCGTTCTCGGCCATGAGGCTCTTGAGCGTCCACGTCTTGGGCTCGTCGCCCGCCGCGTGCCTGTCGCTTGCGCCGAGCGCGAGCTTCCCAAAGTGCGCCCTGTGCCGCAGCGCACGCGGGATGTGGCCCTCGGCGCCGACGCCCTTGGTCGAGTCGTATATCCAGACCTGGCAGAAGCGCGTGGACTGGAGGAGCGTCGCCTCGAACAGGTACGTCGAGTCGATGCCTGCGTTGCGTGCGTGCGCGGTGGGGGAGAGAGGTAAGCGCGCTAGTTCACGTACAACGTGCGGGTTAGGCAGCTCGGAAGCGGGGGAGGATGTCGTATCGGGGATCACAGATCGGCCCTGCGCGCTGTGCCAGTGAGACAGTGCGCGCTCCCGATGTGAGAGCGCGACGCACGTTCATCAATCCTTACAGCGCGCGCGACTAATGCAAATACAAAGACCCATCCAGACTCACAACGCTGCTAAATAATGGAAGATACGCGTTGGGGTGAGCGTTCCCAGCCAGCATGCGTCTGCGCGCGCTCATCTCGACGCGAAGACAGATCTGAGTCGTGACCCCGCTCTGACGCCGGGAGGAAGACGGAAGCAGAGGAGGGTGTCAAATTGCACAGCGCGACGTGTCAAAGCCCCCGCGCAAGGCGGTGAGCAGCGACGACGCTGGGCGCGTTGCGGACGTGCGAGGGTGTAGATGCATAGCCGAGACGAGGTGGGGGCAGTGGCGTCTACCAAGTGGAGTAGAGGCGGTAACGCGAGCAGGAAGAAGGGCAGCGGGACGACGTGGCCACACAAGGGATGCACAATGGTGCGCAATGATAGGGGTGCAAGGGAGAGGACGTACCAAATGAGTAGATGACACAGTCAGGCTTGTCCTGTATTCTGGACATGCCGCATATCCATTTCCCGCCGTCGCCGAGGGCACCTAGCCTGTCGAGTTCGTGGGGGCAGTTGTATAGTGGTGGGAAGAAGTCCCCTGTAGGTAGACGTCAGCTGCGAGCTGCGAGGACGGCACTGGCTCGGA
>NW_006766916.1:144712-150468 GCF_000275845.1 Dichomitus squalens LYAD-421 SS1 | reverse complement strand
CGGTGAGCAGCGACGACGCTGGGCGCGTTGCGGACGTGCGAGGGTGTAGATGCATAGCCGAGACGAGTGGGGGCAGTGGCGTCTACCAAGTGGAGTAGAGGCGGTAACGCGAGCAGGAAGAAGGGCAGCGGGACGACGTGGCCACACAAGGGATGCACAATGGTGCGCAATGATAGGGGTGCAAGGGAGAGGACGTACCAAATGAGTAGATGACACAGTCAGGCTTGTCCTGTATTCTGGACATGCCGCATATCCATTTCCCGCCGTCGCCGAGGGCACCTAGCCTGTCGAGTTCGTGGGGGCAGTTGTATAGTGGTGGGAAGAAGTCCCCTGTAGGTAGACGTCAGCTGCGAGCTGCGAGGACGGCACTGGCTCGGACTCACAGACGGTGTATGGTGGCCAAGGATCTTGGTCTGGGGGAAACCTGGAGGAAAGTTAGGAGGAATGGAGCGGAGGCGAAGAGGGGGGACGGACATGACGACTTGTGCTGGCGTAGGGCCATATCGTGTTATGAGCTCCTGACGTTGAGGGAGCATTGCGCGGTACTTGCGCTCCTCGCGTTCTAGCCGCGCCTGAAGCTCGTTATTCGCATTGTAGCGAACGGGTGAAGGTGGAAGTGTAGGGGTAGAGAGAAACCAGTAGGCGCAGAGGACGAAAGCGGCGAGAGCAAGGGTATAGCGAGGATGGCGCTGTACGGTGAGCACGAACGGCGACTTGGCCATGGTGGCGAGCACACGAGCGAGCGCACGAGCTCGATCGAGAGAGTGGACGAGAAGAGGAGGCCTGCTGTGGCTGCAGTGAGCGTTGTCTTCTGGGCCTCTCATTGGCTTATACCCGGCTGCTTTCCCACGCAGCAACTACAGCGTCTCCTTACGCGTGACGTCAGACCGCGCGTCGTCTCTTCCAGTCACTCGCATCCATCCATCCTCTCTTTCATGTCCTCATCCTCCCTTTCACGTCCTCATCCTCCGCTATCACCTCTCCACTCGCCCCGCTCCGGTCCGTTCCGGAGCACTCTCCGCCAATCCCGCTTACCCATCTCGTCTCGTCATTTTCGCGTGACTACGATAAGGTGAGACATCAGAAAAAAAATAGGTTTGCTACAGAGGTCCCGGTGGGCTACATAGCCGCCATTGTCGCGTAGCATACCCCCGGGGTACATGGCCTACATAGCGCCCGGTGATGCCGATATCTGTTGATGTAGCGCCCTGCGCCCTGTATATATCGCAACATAGCTGCATATGCCCTCTCTATCGGTCCTCTGTAGTGGTGATATGCACGCGATAGTGGCTATGGTAGAGAACAAAACATGCTGCATTGACGGCTATTGGACTACATTACTTTGAATCCTACTCCACTACTGCATCTCGCTGGGGCGTGCTCTGACGCTCACGACGCTGGCGTTCGAGCTCGAGCCTGAGACGATCACGGGAAGACGCGGAGAGACCAACCACTACGGGGGCAACGAGTGGTGCTGCGCCCGAGGCTCGCCTGTCAAGATGTTCACAGAGAGCATTAGTTTTCGTAAGATAAGAGTGTCTCATTATAGCATACCTTGCACGGTCGTGAAAGTCTTGCATGGTCGCCAGGGTGATCTCCTCATCAATTTCGCGCCAGTCCTCAATCGCCCGGAGATGCTTGATATACTTTGACTTGTATAACTTCTCGGTGAACTGGAGCCGCAAATTGAAGATCCCGGTCTCCCATTGGTCGAGGCAGAACTCAATCTATGAATAGAGTAAGTTACGAAAGGCATGAGCAATCGAAGCATGACATCAACATGATGAAAAAAGACTACGAACCGCAGTAAAGAGGAGTGCCAAAGTTACATTGCGGATGGGAGAGAAATATGTACTGTATCTGACACCAAGTCCAGTGGCGTCAGAGAACCAGCTCTTCTGTATAACCTTATGAACAATGGGATGTAGCGCGAACCCGGACGGAGTGAATGTGTCCTGCAATAGGTGACATTGTGAGATACTTGTTCTGACTGGAATCTCCGCGGGCGTCGGAGACTTACCTGGTAATGGAAGACAGGGTGCGGCTCGTCCGAGTGGAGGTCGAGAAGTCGTGTATACGTAGCAATATTTGTGATTCTGGCATGCTCGGTACCATCAGTCAGCATACCGTACGTGCTCTCAATCCAGGGGCGAACAAGGTCCCGAAGACTGCCGCGAGCATGGGAATGCCGTTCAACAATCTCATTGATGTCCAATCAGTAAATCATATCACCAAGAACTGTTACATAGCACTCACAATATGTTCGATGTCGTCTGTCAACCGATAGAAGACCTGGACTTCCTGACAGATAGACAACCAGGCCTTGTCTGCCCACAGCACCTGCTTGTCGTCATCGGGGAAGGGATCCTCTGTACAAATCAGTACACTATAAAAATGGCACGCGCGAATGATCATCCTGCTTGCGTGCGACTCATAGTCTGAGGCCTTGGGTTTGCCCTTTGGCACCTTGTCATCCTTATATGGGGGGGGGCCGGAGGTCGCGCGACCGCACATCTATCATCGAGACCTGATGGATAGGAGTGCATCTTATTAGTTATAGGGTTTGAGCACTATATACAGGATCCTTGTACTAACCGATGATGCAGCTGCGGACTTTGACCGTTCTGAACGAACGGTCTGCGCTGGGGTTTGTGATTGGCCAGCCTGAGGCTCGCTCACGGCTTCGGGCTGCTGTTGTAGATAGTATCACTGAGCTAGGAATTTCGAAGGGAGGAGAAGGAGAGTGCATTCTGACAATTGCGGGTTCAATGGGCGAGCGAGTGCGGTAGCGAGCATGGGTGGGATTCACTAGTGGCGATGGCGGAGGCGATGGGACAGACTGTTGCCGAGAGGATTCAGAAGATGGCGACCTGGGAGGTGTGCTGTTACGATGAGAGGATGAGGGTGGGAGAGATGCAGAAGAGCATTGCGAGTGTGCTTCATTGGAGGCGGCAGAAGACGATCGACTTGGTATGCCAGATGTCGGAGACCGCGGCTGACCTCGCCCATCTGACCGAAGGTCAGACACATTGTCCTGATCAAATAGGCAGTGGAGATGAGAGTGCAATAGAGTGCGCGGACACAGTTGGAAAAGTGGGGTTCATTATCGTGGTTGTCATCGGCAATAGGATGAGCACACTGAATACATGAAAAGAGGGATGTGAGACATGTACGTACAAGGGCAACCTGAGATGATGACGCGTGCGAGGGCAACTCGGTGGTGTGCTGACGGCTTTGCGATTCGTGCACCCATCGCAGCTTCCTCTTGGGCTTGTCAGAATTGGCTGGGAAGACTCCTCGCGACTCGAACTACATAAACATCAGTGAAGGAATAGACAGATGTTGAGTTACGGCGAACGTACTGCAGATTTATGCAATTGCTCGGCGACTCGGAACTCCTGTTCTTCTTCGCTCTCGTACTCATCTTCATCATCTTCTGGACCAGCATTGAGGTAAGTAAGCGGCACTTAGAATATCAAGGCCGATCACTCAGCACTAGAGCACCATAAGAGCTTTGAACTAGCCCCTAGAGATACAGCCACCAGATGGCTTCTGAACGTCTGCATATCTGCTCAGCTGAAGTACAACATCCCAGATGCCGTGAATGGTACATCATCAGGTGCACCGTGATCCCCATCTATGGTCTGAATATCCAAACAGCGAGAGATCTTACCTTCTCCATTGACAGCCGAATCAGTGGCCAGCTTGCGTGTCAGTCGTGCCTTGTCTTTCCGAAGTCGCTCAAGTTCCTTCATGAGTTCCGCGACCTTCTGTTGCTCTGATTGACATCAGTGTGAGTATGTGGACTGAGACACCGCATACATACCTATTTCTGCCTGCTTGTGGGTTGGGATGCGAGGCCTAGTGCTTGCCAAACGCGCGACAGTTGAGCCCGAGGTTTTGCTTGCGCCCTGACTGCTGGACAGGGGAGGGGACTGGATGCCGGCATTGTTGTCTAAAGAGCGCTGCCCCTTTCGGGTAGCGCGAGTGGACGGGCCCATATCAGCCTCCAGAGAAGTTGTAAAGAAGCAGAGAGTTCGTGTCAGAACTGCCAGCGTTGAACATGCCAGTGAATATCGGGTGCGATCAGAATGTGGCTGATCTGGATTGGGACTGGGTCATCCTCCGTTCTGATTGGTTGTCAGTACACTCTACCCCCGTATTCAATCGCGCTCCGTTATCCTTATAGTCTTGTCCAAACTCAATATCCTGCTCTCCTCATGATGGCTCTCTTTGCCTGTCCACACTGCACCAAAGTAGACATACCTACACTTAAGGGGCTCCACCTTCATATCAAAAACAAGCCAAGCTGCCGACGCGCTGCAAACACTGCAAAAGCTGCTCACCGAGATGAGGCCCGTCTAGCAGCTACTCAGGCAGCCGTTCCGCAGCCGTTCCGCTCCCGTCCGAACCAGACCCTCCCGATGTCAGCCCCATGTCAATGGATGTTGAGGACGCACCTGACTTCCCACTCCCTTTCGTCGATCCTCCACCCAACACCCATTTCACAGACAGTGCAAATACTCACGCTCATACTTATGACGTCCCCATGTCAAACAACCCCCCATGGCCTCGTGTCACCATCGAGGAGGTACCCGACAATGATTTGGATGCGGGCGGACTCCCTCGCCATCCCTGGGTCAAGGACTATCCTGAGCCGGTGGGCACATCCCTTGGGACCGCTGAAACACTTTTTGAAGCCTACCGACGCGCACACAAGGAGACTGGGGAGGAGAAGTGGGGTCCCTTCGAGAGCGAGGAGGAATGGGAGCTGGCTCAATGGCTAGTCACCTCCGGGTTGAGCCAACAAGCCATTGATCAGTATCTAAAGCTAAACATTGTGAGTCTCCACTCGAAATCAACTCGAATGATTCACAACGTACGACTGACCAGAACCTTGCTTGTCACGTATAGACCCGTAACCGAACCCGACCGTCCTACACAAGCAAGTATCATCTCCTCAAGAAGATCGACGACTTACCAAAAGGCCACGCAAAGTGGGAAGTCGAGATTTTTGAGGCAGAGGGCGACGAGGTCGACGAGGATGGGAAGCCGAAGATAGAAGTCGTCGAGCTATGGAAGCGCGACGTCGTCGACTGTGTTCGGGAGCTAATCGGCAACCCGCTCTTCCGAGATGCTATTCGATATGCTCCTGAGCGCGAGTATGCTGACAATGAAGGGAACACGCGCATTTATAGCAACATGTGGGGGGCAGATTGGTGGTGGGGTGTCACAGTTTTCTCGTGCCACATGACCTAGGGGTCATGTGAACCAGGACAGACGCCCACCTTTACCACGAGCAACTCGTATCGGAAAGTGGAGGAGCCAGGATCGAACCCAGGACCTTGTGGGGTCCGGGAGCGCCCATTCTCACTCACTGGCAGGTGACTCACGCGTCAGCAGGGGCGCTTACTCATCGGAGGGAGCCCGGACTTAGCATGACTCAGGTATCAGTCATGAGGACATCATGTGACAGGTCAGGAGGCAGGACATGAGTCAGCAGACTCTGACCAAGCAGGGACAAATAGGTACCTGGTCTGTGCACCATTGCATTTGTATAAATAGTAGGGAGTCTGAGGCAGGGAACCTCAGACTTGATCTTCTCGTCGATCACCCATCTCTTCTGTAGGTAGCTAGCAGCCCTACCTCTCACTGCCCCTTCTAGTCTAGGGAAACTACATCTTTGCATCATCTCTTGCTGTGTCACTTGTGGTTGCTTCGCTCTCAGCACCAACCCTTCACCAGTAAGCTTTGTT
>NW_006766916.1:141000-144620 GCF_000275845.1 Dichomitus squalens LYAD-421 SS1 | reverse complement strand
TGTCACAGTTTTCTCGTGCCACATGACCTAGGGGTCATGTGAACCAGGACAGACGCCCACCTTTACCACGAGCAACTCGTATCGGAAAGTGGAGGAGCCAGGATCGAACCCAGGACCTTGTGGGGTCCGGGAGCGCCCATTCTCACTCACTGGCAGGTGACTCACGCGTCAGCAGGGGCGCTTACTCATCGGAGGGAGCCCGGACTTAGCATGACTCAGGTATCAGTCATGAGGACATCATGTGACAGGTCAGGAGGCAGGACATGAGTCAGCAGACTCTGACCAAGCAGGGACAAATAGGTACCTGGTCTGTGCACCATTGCATTTGTATAAATAGTAGGGAGTCTGAGGCAGGGAACCTCAGACTTGATCTTCTCGTCGATCCCCCATCTCCTCTGTAGGTAGCTAGCAGCCCTACCTTCTACTGCCCCTTCTAGTCTAGGGAATACACCTCTTCACATCTCTTGCTGTGTCACTTGGAGTTGCTTCGCCCCTCAGCACCAACCCCATCACCAGTAAGCTTGTCTTTGTTTATCTGGTGGCACAGCTCGTTGGCTGTGACATGGGGTGTCCAAGTAAATAAGTGTCGAGCCAAACTGAAATGCAATACACTTACCTATGATATGAACTAGACCAAGCTACCCCCAGGCGCGACAATTGCACCCTTGATTGTCGCCTCAGACAAGACGACGCTATCTCATATGAGCGGGGACAAGACTGCATGGCCGGTATATCTCACCCTCGGCAACATTGACAAGAACGTACGCCGACGTCCGTCATCCCATGCCACCCTCCTCCTCGGCTATCTCCCAGCTATGAAGCTCGAATGCTTCTCTGAGAAACGCCGCTCCCTGGAAGGGTATCGGCTCTTCCACAGATGCATGCGGTCTCTGCTCAAGCCACTGATTCTTGCAGGCCGGGAAGGTGTCCTTATGACCTGTGCGGATGGATGTCAGCGTCGTGTCTACCCTATCCTAGCAGCCTACGTTGCCGACCACCCGGAGCAGTGTCTTGTCTCTGGGTGCAGCGAGTCTTCCTGTCCCAAGTGCACTGTCGAACCCAAGAGGCGAGGCGAGGCGAGCTATCGCCCATACAAGGACCCCGATCGAGTCCTTGCAATCCTAAAGCAGGCTGCAAGTGGCGAGGTCAAGCACAGCGAACTCGAATCGAAAGGATTGCGCGCGATTGAGCCATTCTGGGACAGCTTACCTCACAGCAACATCTTTACTGCCCTTACTCCCGATATCTTCCATCAACTACACAAAGGCCTGTTCAAGGATCATCTCGTTAGCTGGGTCACAAAGTCAATCGAAAACGGTACTGACGAGATAGATCAGCGGTATATGGCCATGGCTAGGCATCCGGAGCTACACCATTTCAAGAAGGGGATCTCCCTTGTCTGTCAATGGACGGGAACAGAGTACAAGAACATGGAAAAGGTCTTCTTGGGCGTCATCGCCGGCGCTGCAGACGAACGTGTTACGCGCACGGTATAGGCGGTTCTCGACTTCATCTATTACACCCACTTCGAGACCCACACCGACCTTTCCCTCGACGCGCTTCATCAAGCATGGACCGACTTTCACAAACACAAGGCCATCTTCGTCAAACTAGGGATCTGCAAGGATTTCAACTTCCCCAAGGCGCACTCAACCGAGCACTACGAACGGGCCATCCGCGAACTGGGCACGGCCGACGGATATAGCACCGAACACCCCGAGCGACTCCACATCGACTATGCGAAACTCGCGTATGGCGCAAGTAACAAGAAATCAACGTACCTCAAGCAGATGACCGGTTGGCTTGACTGGCAAGAGACTATTCACCGCTTTTCATCCTACCTTGCTTGGTACGATGCTAATAAGCTACAGCACAACAAGAGGTCTTTGGGCAGTGGGGGAGCCGCGGGGGTTTCCCAGGAGACGTTCATAGGTTCCGAAGACACAGACAAGGAAGATGAGGAGCGTCTGCAAGAGGAACATTACGGGGCTGGAGCTGGTATGTCGCGGACAACTGCCGAGGAAGACGCCCATCCGAAGGACGATTGTCTCGACGAAGTTGCGTTTGTCAAAGGCTATCGCATCGCCAAGGAGCCCGCGTACCCCAATTTGACCATTTCCGAGGTCGTCCAGGAGTTTGGGGCCACTGATCTACTGCAGTGCATCACCGAGTATGTTGCCAAGGTCTCCGTTGGCAGCCCTCGTCGTCTTGAGGCTGCTGCTGCTCCACTGCATGGTCACTCCCGCATCTCTGTCTACAAACAGTTCAAGGTTTGGTTCCTTCTGTATGCCAGGTCTCCTCCGATGGCCGTGTACACATCGACATCATCCATGCCACACCACCACGTCACAGTACCGGTCCTCATCAGCTCTCGACAATCCCTGCCAACGTGTCTACAGTCCTCGCGCAGACTCGTACCCTCGCTTCTGACCATAGCGCGCCAGCACCGGGGCAGGGCAATGTTCGCAAGCCTTTGGAAGGTACATCGCTCGAATTTGAAATTCAAGTTGGCCTTTGAAGGCTCTGCATGGCAGAACGGGTTGATGCACCTGACGAAGGTGATCAAAATCCGGTCCATGCTCATCAGTCTCGTCAACTGGATGTCCGTGCTATTGTAGAGCGAACATTTTGCTGATACAAACTTTTGCATCTCCAGATCTTCGCGTTGCTCGCGTTCGAGCGATCTTCCGCTTGCCTAGTGTTTACGATGGCAATGTACTCGGCATTCACGATCCCTTGGCCTACGTTGAGTGGTTTACAGCCTTTCACGTGGTCGACCCCATAACCGGCATGAATGTGGTGGCTCCGTCTACCCGTTCGCATTGCCGGTATGCCACTGTCATACCGGTTACTGATATCGTACGATCGTGTCATCTCATTCCAAACTGGGGGAGGCTGATGAATCGTCAAACGGTCTCGAGTACCGCTCTCGAGACTCATAATAAGTTCTCTGTGAACCCGTACTTACGACATGAGGATTTCGTACTATTCAGGGTCTTATCGGACACGTAGATATGCTGTGTGTTACCGTTGGTACGCCCCACCCCCTATCTTTTCGTTATTGGACTACTCCTTCTCGTCGCCCTCGTGTACACTCCACTCCCCTTCCCGTCCCCGGCGACCTATGCTTACCTTCCCGTTCCCTCGTTGTCCGCCTGTACACTATCATCCCCCGTTCCGCCCCCTGACGACTATGTTCCTAGCCCCGGTCCTCTCCCTCAATATCTCCCCCTTCGTCTATATGACCGGACCCTGAGTCCGACCCTGACCGTTTCCCTTTTCGGTTACATTACTTTACCCTGACCCAGACCCCGACCCTTGTCGCGCCCCTTTCCCTTTTCGGTTATATTGCCCGACCCTGACCTAGACTCAGGACCCTGTCCCGTCTCTATCCCTTTTCGGTTATATCACAGGACCCTGACCTAGGTCTTGTACTATACTGGGCCCAGCCTCGACCAGACGCGTTCCTTTACAGTCTCCTCATACCTCCCCACTTTGGTCGGTTACCTTTCCCTTCCTAATACGGTCGGTACCCCATAGTATATAAGGAGGCCTGTAGTCGGTAGAGGCTCCCCACTTCTGTTCTCCTCTTCGTTACCTCCTGTATCCCTATATCCCTC
>NW_006766916.1:124892-127773 GCF_000275845.1 Dichomitus squalens LYAD-421 SS1 | reverse complement strand
CGAAAAAGCAGACCACCGTTGCACTCTCTTCGATGGAGGCTGAGTATATGGCAGTCGCGTACGCTGCGCGGCACACGATTTGGATGCGCGCCATGCTCGCGGAACTGACCTGTGAACAGCGGGATGCCACTACTCTCAAGGCTGACAACAAATCAGCGATCGAGCTGTCGAAGGACAATGTCCAGCATTCAAGGTCAAAACACATCGATATCCGGCATCATTTCATTCGGGAATGCATCGCCGCCAACACGATTCGACTGCAATATTGCCCGACGGACATCAATTCGGCCGACTTGTTCACGAAGGCCCTTGCACGCGATCGTTTTCAGGCTTTGCGCACACAACTCGGCATCTTGCTGATGCAGAGTTGAGGGGGAGTGTTGGAGTATGGTCACGCGCTTGCCTTACTGCTTTGGGCATGCTTTGCGAATGCTTGACGGTGGCACCAACGCCACTACACCTTCTGTCTCGGATCTACATTACAATAGTCTTTATGTAGTACATGTATATATAGACTCCCGCGGCTCCGCTGTAGAATCATCTTCTTTCCCCACGAACTTCTACACGAACTGGGTATACGTGTGAATAGATCGTTTGACGTACACAATCGTGCATGCGACCAGAGCATGTAATCACGATGTTAGCAGGTGCCCAACTGACAGTTCAAACACATGGAAATTTCAGGGGACATTCACGTGTGCGGTTTGGGGTTCAAATAGATGGACTACTCAAACGGGTCATATACGTCGGCTGTTTGAGGCAGTAACACAAGAGGGAGTTGATTGTGTAAAAAGCTTGGTATATTTCAAATGACTCTGTCTAGTACACATGGGAGCTACCAAGCAGGTCTCGTAAAAAAAAACCAACAAGTTTGGCATCACAGCACGCTGTTACGGCGAAGCGTGTCAGCACTCAAGGGGTCGTGTGCAGGTTATGCACAACGAGGATGCAGACTGATGACAAGCTTAGCACACTGGTTCACTGGGGGTCTGGGGGTTCGAGGTCACTAGGGGTCTAGGGAGTGAGAACGCTTGATTGGTACAAGAGGTCAAACTGGGGTGCCCAGTGCAAGACCTGTCCTTGTATACTAAAGTACACGGTCGCTGACTAATCGGAGAACAATAGTCACAGGACAATAACAATGGAGAACAATAGCGAATGGGGACAAAGGAGTCACGTGGTGTTGTGACCACGTAGTACAATGGCGAAAAGAACAATAGCGATGAGAACAATGGGGATATGAAGCATGGTGTTGGAACCATGGTAGGTACGAGTGTCCGAGTTGTGCCGTAAGAAGAGGGAATGCATGGTAGAGAGGATACGAGGAGAAAGGGAAAAAAGAGACGCCCCCACAGGGCGTTTGTAACACTACCCCCCCCGCTATAGTCGAGCTACGCCTGAAGCTCGTGAGGGACGGGATGTGCATACGTGGACTAGACGTCGTTCTCGTCGCTGAGCGGGCCAAGATAGTTGTCGATCTCGCGTACCTCGCCATCTTTATCACGACCGTACTTCGACTCCTGCTTGTGAAGGTAGGCCTCCCGCGAACCTCGGAACCCCTTCTCGAAGATGTCATCGTCCGGGGCAAAGGAGAGGGGGTGCCCTAAGGCCGAGGGCAAGGGGGACGTGAGGCGGTCTTCGAGAGAACGTGCTGAAGACGGACGGCGAGGAGGGGGAGAGGCAGAACGCTCATGGTTTCTGAGCCTGGGAGGAATGGAGGATTGACTAGAGGACTGGGAAAGACGTCCGTGGTGATAGGACGGAGGTGAGAGGGGGTGCAAGGCAGGGGGAGTGTCATCGTCGGTGTCGTCATCACCATCACTACTGTGATCTTGTTCGGAGCTAGGGATGGGGACAGGGGCCGGAGAGCGAATGCCGGGAGGAGGTAACGAGGGTAGGAGTTTGTACCAATGACCGGAGATCTGAGTCCCTAATGGAGAACGGGCGAGGATGTCCACTGTTGAGTCGAGCGATAGTGTGAGCTGGCGTCGTGCTTTGGTGAGTCGCTCCTCCATCTTTTCGATGAGAAGGAGTGACTTCTTCACCTCGGAGAGGGCACCATTGGCCCCTCGGATAGCGATGAGGGCATTATACAGAGGGGGGTTGCTTGCGACTTGAGCAAGGTAGCGGTCGTATGTGTCATTGAGAAGGTTGGCGACTTCAACAAGGAGTCGGTGCAGGGCATGGGGCGCCGCCCGAACGGCCGCGGTAGAACGAGAGTAGGAGGACATAGTGAGGGTAGCGAGAGGAGGTGATAAACTCGGGGCTGTGAAGACAAGGATTAGATCCGACTAGAGTCGAAGCAAGATCTTCAGTCAGTAAGGAAAGACTATATTGCAGCAACAAACTGTACCTAGAGTCGAAGCAAGACTACAAAGGATCAAGTGAGTAACTACAAGTTAGAGGTAGATGTAATAAAGTACTCACTCTTCAGTCAGTAAGGAAAGACTGAAGAGGGAGGACGCAATCTGAAGTCCTTATATACTACAGAGAAGTGTCCATGACTAATCGAAGAGTGGTTAGTCACATGTACCATAGTGCGATGAATAATACAACAACAAAAGAATTGCAACGTATCGCACCATAGGATGAGTAAGAGATGAGTAAGGCATAGACCTGTCTAGACCGTTCTGGAGTAGTACGGATTGTCCTAGACAGTACCAGAAGAGTCCGGAAGCATAGCTATAGTACACGAGCAGAGAGTCCCAAATATGGTAACATACTACATAAGCGACTACAGCTAAGCGCTAGGAGACGCATAGCCTCATGTAGTCCGGACTGGATAAGTCTCAGTTCAACAACATATGACATGGAGGAGGATGCCTTACTGAGAGAGATGTGTCGGGGTAAGTTTGAGGCGGTCTCCAGACTCGGGGTCCAG
>NW_006766916.1:121245-124684 GCF_000275845.1 Dichomitus squalens LYAD-421 SS1 | reverse complement strand
AGTCCGGACTGGATAAGTCTCAGTTCAACAACATATGACATGGAGGAGGATGCCTTACTGAGAGAGATGTGTCGGGGTAAGTTTGAGGCGGTCTCCAGACTCGGGGTCCAGAGAAGGTGATGGAAGGGGATAAAGATGTGAAATCATCTAAGTCGAGCGCCGTCAGCTTGATATCTGAGATCTGAGGCTTGATTAAACCTGCTTGGATATTCCCGGTCAGTCAAGGTGCTAACTCTAGATATTGTTACGCTGAAGTACTAACACAAGTCTATCCAGACTTATCACGCGGACTTATCCAAGTACGCGGTGTAGCACACAGGGGAGAGAGTATCGCGCAAGTCCCTAGATTGAGGGATATGGGGATACAGGAGGTAACGAAGAGGAGAACAGAAGTGGGGAGCCTCTACCGACTACAGGCCTCCTTATATACTATGGGGTACCGACCGTATTAGGAAGGGAAAGGTAACTGACCAAAGTGGGGAGGTATGAGGAGACTGTAAAGGAACGCGTCTGGTCGAGGCTGGGCCCAGTATAGTACACGACCTAGGTCAGGGTCCTATGATATAACTGAAAGGGGATAGAGGCGGGACAGGGTCCTAAGTCTAGGTCAGGGTCAGGTAATGTAACCGAAAAGGGAAAGGGGCGCGACAAGGGTCGGGGTCTGGGTCAGGGTAAAGTAAAGTAACCGAAAAGGGAAAAGGTCAGGGTCGGACTCAGGGTCCGGTCATATAGACGAAAGGGGGAATATTAAGGGAGAGGGCCGGGGCTAGGAACGTAGTTGTCAAGGGGCGGAACGGGGGATGATAGTGTACAGGCGGACAACGAGGGAACGGGAAGGTAAGCATAGGTCGCCGGGGACGGGAAGGGGAGTGGAGTGTACACGAGGGCGACAAGAAGGAGTAGTCCAATAACAAAAAGATAGGGGGTGGGGCGTACCAACGGTAACAGATATAGACCAAGATACTCACAACTAATAAACTACATATTGACTCACAGTTCGAGTAGACTATAGTAGGCCATTTCATCAAGACGATTTGCAGTTTCTTCAGGATACGAGGGTGTGTCGGAGTTGAAATACCAACTACATATTATAAGTTCGCCTATTTATGTCGATTTGCATCTAACCAGGCATTTGACCCGATTTGCCGTTCACACCCTTCAACTAGCTGGTACTGGCTAGTACTTGCTCGCATACACGCGCTTGAACCAGCAGGTCCTTAAACGCGGTGAATGGTACAGTCATCCCCCATCTAGTGGGTCACCCCCAGCCAATGGGTCACCTTCCGTATAAGGTGAATTTCTGGTGCTTGGTCAACAACTAGACGCCCGTTTGAGCGAGTACCTCTGGGTCGCCTTCACGACGGGCATTGGCCAATGTTCCGGACCCAAACTGGGACAGAGAAATGGCCTGGGAATGGATGCCTGTCACAGGTCATGTCCCAAAGCCCAGCTCTGGACCCGAGCCAGTGGGCGCTCTGATACCATAAAGAGGATATCGGCGCTCGAAACCGTGTATATACGCTTATGTCATTGGCTTTGTCAGCCTCAGTATTTCCCTTTAGGTGTTTAAGCGCCGGATGGCTCAGGTCCGGAGCTAGGCTTTGGGACATGACCTGTGACAGGCATCCATTCCCAGGCCATTTCTCTGTCCCAGTTTGGGTCCGGGACATTGGCCAATGCCCGTCGTGCTTGGATCGCCCACCTTCATATGAGCGCCTGTTTGCCTTGATAGGCAGGTGACCCATTGGATGGGGGTGACCCATTGGCTGGGGGATGACTGTAAAGGGATGGCGAAATCTCACAAATATTCATCTGTTGTGACCAGTCCATGCCGTATCCACTGCTAGGTCTGGCCAGAGCTTGCCATACACCCACTGAAATCCGGCAATACGACACCATATGGCAAGCAGTCTCCGGTCTTCCGTGCTTTCTAAGATATCCTCACTTCTCGTTAGGGGGATGAGAAACCATATTTAATTCTTTACTGCTAAGTACATAGAGGAATCACGTATATTTTTGTAAATAGGATAGAGCCTCGACATCTGAATTTGGTTCCGAGTAAGGGAGTCAATCATAACAGCGTGAAGCTACAACCTCAGCACGTCCGGAACTTACGACGGCATGTGAAGAGATATCACGCCACATATGAAGGCGACATACCCTTGTGAGCGAGTGGGAAGAATGGCTGCGAGACTCCACGACGCCAACGCGCGTAGAAATGCGCACCTACCTTGCTACCAAAGAACCTCACTAATACCTCTCAGCTTGCGTGTATGACTTACCATAGAGCGCTGCTTCACGGTGCAACAATGTGGTCGGAAAGACGTAACTTACAGGGGAATATGCCATAGGCACCCGTAGTGTGCATGCCGAGGGGTTATTGCGGCGACGTCTGCCTAAGATATGCTGTTTCAACCTTCATCACCACAGACACCAGCAGGCTCAAGGCGATCCCAGTCCCAGGAAGAGAAAAGTTGTTGGAATCCTGGCGTCAAGATGGCGAGCTCGCGGAACGAGCGCCACAGGTCCCGCCCCCCGACGGATATCCGCGCCCTTATCTACCCCTATTCTACTGTGTATATAAGGTCTATTGTATGTACTACGTACGGCACGCGTTTGCACCGGCCAAATGCGAATCCCATTTGTGCCCGCTTGCCCTCGAACTTCTACACAAACGCGTCTCCTCTGCCCGAAGGATAATTCGAGGCACTGCCTAGTGGGGCCGAAGCCACTCGACGATCCCGCGAACTGACGACCCGTGACGATGACCGACCCGACGACGACGACTGACCCGACGACGACGACCGACCCGACGACGACGACCGACCCGACGACGACGACCGACCCGACGACGACCCCGTGCACCCCGACGACCCCGTAACCGTGACCGCCCCGCGCTCCCCGCTGCTCCCGCCCCGATGGCACCGCCCACAATTGTGAAGCTCGCCGACGACAACTACGCCGAATGGGTTATCGGCATGGAGGCCCTCCTTGTTCGCAAGGGTCTCTGGGAGGTTACGAGCACCCCTGCTGATGAAACCCGCCCCTCCGGCTCTGATAACACAAAGGCTGTGCGTGCCTGGCATGCGAAGATCGCAGAAGCGCGTGCCGAGATCATCTTGAATATCGAGCCCACCCAGTATGTCGCGGCGACTAGGCGCGTAGACTCGGGTCGACGTTCGGCGACGACCCCGTAGGCGAGCGGCGAGGAGCCGAAAGGGGAGAAGAGAGGGTGAGAGGGATAAACGTATCAGAAAACTCGACGGGGCAGAGCGGCGGTCGGCACGAAGGCACAAGACCGACGAAAGCTAGTCTTCACGCAAGCAGCGACAGACTAGTCCCAATGACCAAGTTATACATTAGCAATCGAAGAGAGATACAACGCTATGGTCACTCACCTAGTCCCAATGACCAAGAGGTCGAGATGGGGACTAGGGAG
>NW_006766916.1:112368-115430 GCF_000275845.1 Dichomitus squalens LYAD-421 SS1 | reverse complement strand
GGTCGGCACGAAGGCACAAGACCGACGAAAGCTAGTCTTCACGCAAGCAGCGACAGACTAGTCCCAATGACCAAGTTATACATTAGCAATCGAAGAGAGATACAACGCTATGGTCACTCACCTAGTCCCAATGACCAAGAGGTCGAGATGGGGACTAGGGAGCGCCTAGGGGGGTCCTTATATACTAGAGGGGCTGCTTAGCAACCAAGGACAAGGCGCGAGAGCGAGGCAGTGAAGATGACAAAGGGAGAACAAAGGGCGAGAAAGAAAAGGCAAGGGCATGGCGATCACGGGAACGTAGCATGCGGCTGTGGGAACGTATCTACAGTGTCCAAACTGGGATGAGCTAGGAAAGGAAACGGTCCGGAAATGGAAGGTGGGCGTCAAAGGGAAGGGAATGGGCGGCAAAAAGGGGTGTCTGTCCAACGTCCGTGACACAGTATGCCCACATCCAATCACAAGATGTTCACGAGGTCTGGACCGAGCTCCGCCGTGTCCACCGTGCCCGCGGCTTTGGTACCCGGGTCGCACACCGGCACGCTTTCTGGCGCCTAACGAAGCGCCCGGAACAAACAATGACATCGTGGATCACTGACGTCCGCCGGGCCGCCTTCCGCCTCGAGGAGATTGACGCCTCTATCTCCGATGAAGACCGCATCCTCGTTCTCACGAATGGCCTCCCCGATTCGTACTCTCAGCTGGTCGTCAATCTCGACTCTACCCCGCCTAGCGAGCTTACCATCGATTACATCATCACCCGCTTACTTAACGAAGAGTCGCGCCAATTGTCCCTCAATCCGCCTCATCATGACTCCGAAGTCGCCCTCGCTGCTTACACGAAGCCCTGCACCCCGCTCGAGCGCATCACCTGCTTCAAGTGCTCAAAGAAGGGCCACTATCAGCGCGACTGCCCCGAGCTTAAGACTGAAGAGGCCCATTACGCGTTTTCGGCAACCGTTAGCGCCGATCAGCTTCTTGCCGAGAAGGAGATAGAAGCGTGGTAAATGCCCGATTAAGGGGATGCATTAGACTTATTGTACGTTATCCCTTATTTGTGCGGACACAACCCCTCCTTCCTTGCTCGCTGTTTCCATTATCCCCGTCCCGCTCGATTTGTTTGTTATCCTTCGCTCATTGCCCGCGCTCGCTCGAGGGGATGTGTTGGAATCCTGGCGTCAAGATGGCGAGCTCGCGGAACGAGCGCCACAGGTCCCGCCCCCCCGCGCCCTTATCTACCCCTATTTAGCTACGTATATAAGCCTTATTGTATCTACTGTGTACGGCACGCGTTTGCACCGGCCAAACGCGAATCCCATTTGTGCCCGCTTGCCCTCGAACTTCTTCAAAAGTATGCACAGAGGTGGGGAGATGAAAGTAGGAAGAAAGAGGTGTTGGTGAAAGGTGCCTGTTGGTCGAGGAGCTTTATGGCCAGCAAGAGCGTGGAGCTACGTGATAGCGGCGAAGCGACGTCAGTCAACAAGACGCCTAAGTCCGCGGCCAATTCGGGTCAGAGTCATACTACTATACAGGAACTGGCGACCGTTTTTCTCTCTGGCATCTCCTCCGTACCGAATGCCTCGCAGCGAAAGATACATCTTGAAAGTTTGTGCGCCCACAGGCAGCTAGATTCCAATTAAAATTAAATGACCATTAATCATATCTGCTAATTATTAGCTACCATCATATGCCGTGAGTCGTCCCGCCCGATGTTAGCCTACCATCTTTCGTCTGACGAGAGTTAACTTGGTGAGAATTTGCGGACGCAGACGCGCCGGAAAGGGCTGGCCGGCTTTGGCCGGTATGGTCGTGCATGCCCATTAGTTGCGCCTTTTGCTGATGCAGTAGAGTGCTAACCACAGGACTATCAAATGCCGTACCCTTCCTTCTCACCCTCACGTAGCCCACGACATTCACCGACCAGCCCCTTCCGCCAATTCCGACCGAGAGGCCCTCTCATGACTACCGAGCCACCTCAACTCCGACGCTCAAGCCTACTACTAGACGCCCGCTTAGACACAAGTTCAAGCCACCTGATGTCTGGTGTATATAAGCAGCCATCGCGTTTCGAGTCTACATTGACCGCAACATATTGGCACAAAGATGGCTCCTACTACCCAGAAAGCACTCGTCCTCCCCGCCGAAAAGGCTCCCTTCCAGCTTGTCGCCGACTGGCCTGTGCTCAAACCAGGTCCCTCCGACGTCCTCATCAAGCTCGTCTCGGCTGCGCTCAATCCAGTGGACGCGTACATCAAGGCACTCGGTGGCGGACCGCTCGTGTCCAAGTACCCGTTGGTCCTCGGGCTCGATGGGGCGGGTATCGTCGAGGAGGTCGGTTCTGAGGTGACGAACGTCGCCAAAGGGGACAGAGTGTGCGTGTCCATACGCGAGTTTGGCCGAGGAGGGGCTATAACCGCATTCGAACAGGTTGGTCAGCGGGGAGTTCGGCGACAACCGCGCGACGTTCAAGGAATACCTCACGTACCCTGCCAGCGAAATCGCGAAGGTACGTGCTCTCCGTCGAGTTCACGGACGACGCCGCTCACCGGACGTCAGGTCCCAGCCAACATCTCTTTCGACCAGGCGGCCACGATCCCCCTCGCGTTCGCGACGGCTGTCACCCCCATCTGGGCATCCGAAGACGGCGCCAAATCTGTCCGTTTCACCCCGCCTTGGGAAGCGGGCGGGACGACCAAGTACGCAGGCAAGGCCGCGCTCGTCCTCGGCGGGTCGACCTCCGTCGGCCAGTTCGGTGCGTTCTGCCACGTACGCTCGTCGTGACCGCGCCTGACTCGCCTAGCCAGTGATCCAATGCGCGCGCATGCAAGGCTTCGCGCCCATCATCGCGACGTCTTCCCCCCGCAACGCGGCGTTCCTCAAGTCGCTCGGTGCGACGGACGTGCTCGACCGCTCGCTGCCCCCCTCGGACATCAAGAGCGCGCTCTCGTCGCTGGCGGGCGGCAAGCCGATCGAGTACGTCTACGACGCGTGGGGCCGGGACGGCGAGAGCGCGCGGGTCGGGTACAGCGTGCTCGCGCGCGGGGGCGCGTTCGCGACGGTGATTC